>NC_134698.1:80707531-80715031 GCF_050947455.1 Rhinoderma darwinii | reverse complement strand
TATTCTTGTATATAGGAGCAGTATTATAGTAGTTATATTCTTGTATATAGGAGCAGTACTATAGTAGTTATATTCTTGTATATATGGGCAGTATTATAGTAGTTATATTCTTGTATATAGGAGTAGTATTATAATAGTTATATTCTTGTATATAGGAGCAGTATTATAGTAGTTATATTCTTGTACATAGGGGGCAGTATTTTAGTAGTTATATTCTTGTATATAGGGACAGTATTATAGTAGTTATATTCTTGTATATAGGAGTATTATTATAGTAGTTATATTCTTGTATATAGGAGCAGTATTATAGTAGTTATATTCTTGTATATAGGGGCAGTACTATAGTAGTTATATTCTTGTATATAGGAGCAGTATTATAGTAGTTATATTCTTGTATATAGGAGTAGTATTATAATAGTTATATTCTTGTATATAGGAGCAGTATTATAGTAGTTATATTCTTGTATATAGGGGCAGTATTATAGTAGTTATATTCTTGTATATAGGAGCAGTATCATAGTAGTTATATTCTTGTATATAGGGGTCAGTATTATAGTAGTTATATTCTTGTATATAGGGTCAGTATTATAGTAGTTATATTCTTGTATATAGGAGCAGTATTATAGTAGTTATATTCTTGTATATAGGGGCAGTATTATAGTAGTTATATTCTTGTATATAGGGGGCAGTATTCTAGTAGTTATATTCTTGTATATAGGGGGCAGTATTCTAGTAGTTATATTCTTGTATATAGGAGCAGTATTATAGTAGTTATATTCTTGTATATAGGGGCAGTACTATAGTAGTTATATTCTTGTATATAGGGGCAGTATTATAGTAGTTATATTCTTGTATATAGGAGTAGTATTATAATAGTTATATTCTTGTATATAGGAGCAGTATTATAGTAGTTATATTCTTGTACATAGGGGGCAGTATTTTAGTAGTTATATTCTTGTATATAGGGGCAGTATTATAGTAGTTATATTCTTGTATATAGGAGTATTATTATAGTAGTTATATTCTTGTATATAGGAGCAGTATTATAGTAGTTATATTCTTGTATATAGGGGCAGTACTATAGTAGTTATATTCTTGTATATAGGAGCAGTATTATAGTAGTTATATTCTTGTATATAGGAGTAGTATTATAATAGTTATATTCTTGTATATAGGAGCAGTATTATAGTAGTTATATTCTTGTATATAGGGGCAGTATTATAGTAGTTATATTCTTGTATATAGGGGGCAGTATTATAGTAGTTATATTCTTGTATATAGGAGCAGTATTATAGTAGTTATATTCTTGTATATAGGGGGCAATATTATAGTAGTTATATTCTTGTACATAGGGGGCAGTATTTTAGTAGTTATATTCTAGTACAGAGGGGGCAGTATTATAGTAGTTACATTCTTTTATATAGGGAGCAGTATTATAGTAGTTATATTCTTGTATATAGGAGCAGTATTATAGTAGTTATATTCTTGTATATAGGGAGCAGTATTATAGTAGTTATATGCTTGTATATAGGAGGCAGTATTATAGTAGTTATATTCTTGTATATAGGGGGCAGTATTATAGTAGTTATATTCTTGTATATAGGGGGCAGTATTATAGTAGTTATATTCTTGTATATAGGGGCAGTATTATAGTAGTTATAGTCTTGTATATAGGAGACAGTATTATAGTAGTTATAGTCTTGTATATAGGGGGCAGTATTTTAGTAGTTATATTCTAGTACAGAGGGGCAGTATTACAGTATGTGTGCCCTGTGCTGAGGCATGATGGTAGTGACAAATCTTAACAAGAAATAATTCATATCATCTTTCTTGAGTCTTTACTGCACTTTTGATATCTTTATAAGACATTAGTTGATGAAGAAAGTGAAATTATAGGAATCAGTCACATAATCATTGCCACTTTTTTTCCATTTACATGAAAATTTGTTACAAATTGTCCATGATGCATTTTGTATTTTGTCTTTTTTTATCCTGAGCTGCAGCTGCAGAAAATGTCATCATCACATTAGGGATCCTCTCGCATCTTCACATGATGTAAATTTGGCAGGCAGTTTCCCACAGTTAATGAAAGGCTTAGAAATTTGGATGAAATGGGAGAACAATTGGCCTCTAAAAAAATACAATTAGAAAAAGCTCCTCTTTATAAATGCCGTGGCAGAGGCTTTGTGAAGAAGATTTCAGGCCAAGTAAACAGTCATTAACTTCTTAACATTTTAGCTGTATGGAAACTTTGAAGTAAAAAAAGGGAGTTAAATGGATATTCCTGTCTTATAATTTTATGGCATGTGGCTAGGATATACTGTAACATTATGACTGGTGGTGGTCTAATCTCTGGGACTTGATTGTGCTCAGCGGCGGACACAGATAGCAAAGGGTCCCCGTGCGGAAAAAGCATGTGGACCTCCTTTCACCAGAATACCTGCAACCAGTCTCAGACGGTTCCTTGGGCCCACCTGAAGAAATGAGTGTCCACCCTCTCTTTTTTTACAGAACATTTGCACAGGGCCGGTGTCAGCACCCAGGGAACCCTGGCAAATGCAGGGACATATTACCCTTGGGGGGACTCACTCACCACAATTGTGCTGACACTGCTGTCATGGCTCCTCCAGAAGTGGAATCTCCGGCTAGAGCATTGCTGACGCTCTGGCCAGGAATTTCGCTCCTAGAGGGAGCCCCTGTCTAATAGCAGAATACCCCCAGAGCGTTGTCGACGCTCTGGTCGAGGATTCCGCTCCTGGACAGTGATGTCAGGGACTCCTCCTGAAGCAGATTCCCCGGCCAGAGCGTTGCCGTCATTGTGGCTGGGGATTCCCTCCTGGAGAAATCCTTGATGTTACTACCCATATATGGACAGTGACATCAGGGGCTCATCAAGGAGAGGAATCCCCAGTAAGAGCATCGGCAACGCTCTGGCTGGAGATTCTACTCCTAGAGGGAGCCCAAAAGGAGCTACCTACAGGGAGGTGGGCTGTGTGGCACTACCAGAGAGGGGAGCTGTGTGGCACTTCCAGGGAGGGGGGCTGTGTGGCACTACAAGGGAGGCGGGCTGTGTGGCACTACAAGGGAGGCGGGGTGTGTGGCACTACAATGGAGGCAGGATGTGTGGCACTACCTGGGAGGGGGCTGTGTGACACTACCTACAAGGGGGGCTGTGTGGCACTATCTATGAGGGGTGCTGAGTGGCACTACCTACAGTGGGCACTAAATGTATGCTCAAAGTGTCGTTTACTGACATTTTACTGCCGCTGTGAGTCCCTGCGCACATTTATTTTTGATGACATTGTAGACTTTATTGTAATCATTGTACACAAAGGACATATCATCAATAAAGTCTAATAGATTATTTGTGAATCGCCTTATTAGAAATAGATCCTTGTGGTAAGTTATTTGTTCTATATTCATGACCAAATGAGTTTGTCTTCTGTTTGGCTATTGGGGCCAATAATTGAGTCAGATCCTGGGTCTACAGGAGGATTCCCAGGTGGGCCAGTTCAAGCATGTCTGCAACCTATATTTTCTCATATTTAAAATCTAAAATGGCTGAAAAAAAATGCTGCCATCTCTATGGAAAACAGCAAGATAGTTTTAATTTCCCTTGCAGCTGTGGGTAACATCCTTTGTAGTCTGTGGGTAATGGAGTTCAATGGTAACATTGCTTATGGTATGAGGTAATGATGGGGTTAATGGTAACATCCCTGGTAGTCTAGAGAGGTGAAGAGGTTAATGGGAACGTTGATGGTGGGCTAGTGCAGAGAATAATTTAATGGTAATATTCCTGGTGGGCGAGGGCAATGAATAGGTTAATGATAGAATCACTAATAATTTAGGGCAGTGATGAGGCCAATGGTAACATTCCTGGTGAGCTAGGGTAGTGAAGAGGTTAATGATAACATTCCTGGTGGGCTATGGTAGTGAAGAGGTTAATAATAACATTCCTGGTGGGCTAGGGCAGTCAATAAGCTATTGATAACATCATGGAGTCTCTGTGGTTTGCTTATTACTTGTTGTAAAGTCCCTGTAACCCTTCTGGGCCTCTGCACAGCTGGACATGCTTCCCAGGCTATGTGTCCGCCCCGAGTTATGTTGCAGTCCCCTGTACAGTGGGTAGACGGGAGCACCCTATAACATGGAAAAAGCCAAAAGGGACCTTGGTTATACTCTTTCTTCTACTTATAGAGATATTGTCATTTTTAAATTGTTTTTGCAACAACCATTTTGCTATGAAGTGACAACAGGAAGCCATATTGGTTGTCACTTTTGAATGAGCTTCTCAGAAATTAATCTGCTGACAGAAGTCCCTGCACCCTGTGTGTCCCCGTACGTAGCCTCCGGGGGCCACCATATTACGGAGATATTCTCCCCCAGAAGCATCTGATGGAATTTGCCGCAATCCCCCTTCCCCTGCTCATTGGAGCTGGTTGTCATTATGTTTGCTGCCTCTCAGTCCTTCATGGACTGTAAACATCCAGCGACTGCGCGGGAAGAAGATGTATATGTAAAACTTTGCCAGACGCATCCCATCCAGATGTCGATTTCAGCCTCAGTGTACGACTGATCTCCGCTGTTCTGCAGGATTATGCACCGCTGAAGCCAACCGACCGCAATCTGTGAGACCTGTGGACCATGATCACAGGAGATGCGTGACAGATGGGCACCAGGACCAGACAGCACAGGGTTTGTATTGGACAAGACGCACATTACTCTGTATTATCCTCTATTTAAGTCTCTGCAAATTAGAATTTTTTTTTTTCCGTTTTGTTTTTGCATCACCATTAACCCTTTAATGACCAGCCTAATTTGGCCCTTAAAGCGCACCTAACTTTTCAGGTGACTCTTTTACACAAGCCGTCATATGTGTGTACGTGAAGAATAACACGATTTCTGGTCATTATATGATTCTATATTTTTTTTTAGCGGTTCTTTCCGCTGGAGGCTCTATCTGTAATTCTGAGTTGTCACTCAGATAGTGGGCGGAGTAGCAGTAGCAAAATGCCTACAAACACTTGCCCATTGAATTAAATGGAAAAACAGCATTTTGTTCAGATGGAGCGTTTTTAAAAAACGGCGTGGAAAAAACACCCTGTAAAAAGAAGCATGTCACTTCTTGAGCCGTTTTTGGAGCTGTTTTTTATTGTGTTAATAGAAAAACAGCTCCAAAAACGTCTAGAAAAAACACCTCAAAAACCACTTTCAGCTTCAAAAATGGCTGAAAATCAGCGTTTGTACTCTCTGAAAACAACTTTGTCATTTTAAGCCGTTTTTGGTCTTGCGTGTGAACATTCCTTCAGTAAACCAAAGCATTACTTCTATTTACAGCCATGGCAGACCTGGGGGTCTTTGTTAGGCCCCCAACTGCCATGGCAACCCTTTGGCGGCGCACAATTGCATTCACAGGCTGCTGATGGGTGACAGAGGGAGCCGGGATTGGGATTAAATGTCCGGAATCAGAGAGCACCCGTTTCTGTGCAGGGATTATTCCGTTGCGAAGTGAAAAGACGTATTCAACGGAATAAGGCCCTATAGAGCCCACTGTAAAGAAGCATATAGGTGGTCACTAAGGGGTTAAAGTTATTAACAATAGTGATGACCGGCAGTACGCTGGCTCAGTGGTCGGCACTGTTACCTTACAGCACTGGTTCCAATCTGACCACAGATCTGCATGGAGTTTGTATGTTCTCCCCGTGTTTGCGTTGGTTTCCTTTGAATTCTCCGGCTTCCTCCCGCACTCCAAAAACATTCAGACAGGTGATTGACTTCCTATGAAACTGGTCGCACTGTGTGTGATAGTAAATGTAAACATATGGTGTACAAGTGCCATATGTACCCTGCTTCTAGGGGAGAACACCTCCATACATGCGGTGTCCAGTGAAAAACACCACAATTATTTCTTTTTTGGTCGGATTTGTACTGAATGTAATTTTTGTGGCCCCCTATCCTCAAAGTCTAACTAAAAAAAATAATTAATCGTTTAAGAAATTCACGCTCCTGTGCAGGGGTCTTCTCTCAGTAGCAGGGGTCTTCTCTCGGTAGCAGGGGTCTTCTCTCAGTAGCAGGGGTCTTCTCCCAGTAGCAGGGGTCTTCTCTCAGTAGCAGGGGTATTCTCCCAGTAGCAGGGGTCTTCTCCCAGTAGCAGGGGTCTTCTCTCAGTAGCAGGGGTCTTCTCCCAGTAGCAGGGGTCTTCTCTCAGTAGCAGGGGTATTCTCCCAGTAGCAGGGGTCTTCTCTCAGTGGCAGTAGCAGGGGTCTTCTCTCTGTAGCAGGGGTCTTCTCTCGGTAGCAGGGGTCTTCTCTCGGTAGCAGGGGTCTTCTCTCGGCAGCAGGGGTCTTCTCTCAGTAGCAGGGGTCTTCTCTCAGTAGCAGGGGTATTCTCCCAGTAGCAGGGGTCTTCTCTCAGTAGCAGGGGTCTTCTCTCAGTAGCAGGGGTATTCTCCCAATAGCAGGGGTCTTCTCTCAGTAGCAGGGGTCTTCTCTCAGTAGAAGGGGTCTTCTCTCAGTAGCAGGGGTATTCTCCCAGTAGCAGGGGTCTTCTCTCAGTAGCAGGGGTCTTCTCTCAGTAGAAGGGGGTCTTCTCTCGGCAGCAGGGTTCTTCTCTCAGTAGCAGGGGTCTTCTCTCAGTAGCAGGGTTCTTCTCTCAGCAGTAGGGGTCTTCTCCCAGTAGCAGGGGTATTCTGTCAGTGGCAGTAGCAGGGGTCTTCCCTCGGTAGCAGGGGTCTTCTCTCGGTAGCAGGGGTCTTCTCTCAGTGGCAGTAGCAGAGGTCTTCTCTCTGTAGCAGGGGTCTTCTCTCGGTAGCAGGGGTCTTCTCTCGGTAGCAGGGGTCTTCTCTCGGCAGCAGGGGTCTTCACTCCGCAACAGGGGTCTTCTCTCAGCAGCAGGGGTCTTCTCTCGGTAGCAGGGGTCTTCTCTCGGCAGCAGGGGTCTTCTCTCGGCAGCAGGGGTCTTCTCTCAGTAGCGGGGTCTTCTCTCCGCAACAGGGGTCTTCTCTTAGTAGCAGGGTTCTTCTCTCAGCTGCAGAGGTCTCTCAGCAGCAGGGGTCTTCTCCCAGTAGCAGGGGTATTCTGTCAGTGGCAGTAGCAGGGGTCTTCTCTCGGTAGCAGGGGTCTTCTCTTGGTAGCAGGGGTCTTCTCTCAGTGGCAGTAGCAGGGGTCTTCTCTCTGTGGCAGGGGTCTTCTCTCGGCAGCAGGGGTCTTCTCTCAGTAGCAGGGGTATTTTCTCAGTAGCAGGGTTCTTCTCTCAGTAGCAGGGGTCTTCTCCTGGCAGCAGGGGTCTTCAATCAGCAGCAGGGGTCTTCTATCAGTAGCAGGGGTCTTCTCCCGGCAGCAGGGGTCTTCTCTCGGCAGCAGGGGTCTTCTATCAGTAGCAGGGGTCTTCTCTCGGTAGCAGGGGTCTTCTCTCGGTAGCAGGGGTCTTCTCTCGGTAGCAGGGGTCTTCTCCCGGCAGCAGGGGTCTTCTCTCAGCAGCAAGGGTCTTCTATCAGTAGCA
>NC_134698.1:80617531-80700031 GCF_050947455.1 Rhinoderma darwinii | reverse complement strand
CTAATTCAGTGGTGGAGCATTTTTAAGGAAATCTTTTTAATTACGAAGTTTCTTTAAAAGCCTTACTGTACATCTAGGATGAATTTCAATGACCTACAATGAATTTTTACAAGTCGGAGAGTATTAAATCATTCTGATGGCTTCACTTTGATATTCACAGGTAAAAATTATTTTGAGTTCCCCATAGATTAATCCTAAATCAGAGACTTTGTTTTGTCAGAGTAAAGTAGCTTCTACACAAACGCCTGGACTGTAAACCTGTCAGGAACATCTTCATTTTTGGCTTTTTTTAGAAGTAATTGTAGGGCTGCATCAGTCTCCATTTCTCACTGGTTCAGGATGTCAGGACATATTTTGATATATTGTGACAATGCTGACAATAAACCATAAGGAACGTCAGATGCAGTTAGTTGTACATGCTGGGTGGGTGGTTAATGTCAAGCACTATATCCGTTCTTTCTTCTCATTGTGTCTTTTTGAATTAATATAATTGTTGCTTTTAGCTTATTTCCCCCTCCTCCGTTTGTATATTGTTTTCCTTTATTTTTTTGTCAAAAATTGGACATCCTTAGTCATTTCTCAATTATATATCACAATAAAAGCTCTGGAGTATAATACAGGATGTAACTCAGGATCAGTACAGGATAAGTCATGACACAGTGACTCCACCAGCAGAATAGAGAGTGCAGCTCTGGAGTATAATACAGGATATAACTCAGGATCAATACAGGATAAGTAATGTAATGTATGTACACAGTGACTCCACCAGCAGAATAGTGAGTGCAGCTCTGGAGTATAATACAGGATGCAACTCAGGATCAGTACAGCATAAGTAATGTAATGTATGTAAACAGTGACTCCACCAGCAGAATTGTGAGTGCAGCTCTGGAGTATAATACAGGATGTAACGCAGGATCAGTACAGAATAAGTAATGTAATGTATGTACACAGTTACTCCACCAGCAGAATAGTGAGTGCAGATCTGGAGTATAATACAGGATGTAACTCAGGATCAGTACCGGATAAGTAATGTAATGTATGTACACAGTGACTCCACCAGCAGAATTGTGAGTGCAGCTCTGGAGTATAATACAGGAGGTAACTCAGGATCAGTACAGGATAAGTCATGTAATGTATGTACACAGTGACTCAACCAGCAGAATAGTGAGTGCAGCTCTGGAATATAATATAGGATATAACTCAGGACCAGTACAGGATAAGTAATGTAATGTATGTACACAGTGACCACCAGCAGAATAGTGAGTGCAGCTCTGGAGTATAATACAGGATATAACTCAGGATCAGTACAGGATAAGTAATGTATGTATGTACACAGTGACTCCACCAGCAGAATAGTGAGTGCAGCCCTGGAGTATAATACAGGATGTAACTCAGGATCAGTACAGGATAAGTAATGTAATGTATGTACACAGTGACTACACCAGCAGAATATTGAGTGCAGCTCTGGAGTATAATACAGGATGTAACTCAGGATCAGTACAGGATAAGTAATGTAATGTATGTACACAGTGACTCTACCAGCAGAATAGTCAGTGCAGCTCTGGAGTGGGTGGAGTAGGACGTGTGGAGAGAGCTTCTGAGACTTCTGTGCAGGCCTTGGATCCAGGGACTTTCCTTATCCTATCTGCCCAGGCCTCATACCATCTGCCTGGGCTTGGAAAGTACCCTGAGGGGGATTCCATCCTAGGATGGAGCCTCACACCTCTACCTCCCGGAGCATGCCAGCGGGGGGTAGAGGGTCATCCCAGCTGGCTGGGAATATGCAAACGGTCGCTGGGGTGAGGAGATCATCTCGGGGCAAGGCTGTCCTGGCTCCCCCTGAGGCTGGAACCCTGGATAAGGGTATGGAGACGCGGTCCGGCATGGTGATAGAGGTTTTGTTTTCTGGAGAAGGACCTGCACTGTCCGGACATTTGGATGACGGTCGTGTGGAGGAATGGGGACAGCTGAGGACCGGAGAGACGGTGGAGAACTTCAGCTCCCGTATAGCTATGCGGTTGTAGGAGTATCGGGACCTCAAGAAGTCGCTGCAACGGCTCCGTGCGGACTTGGCGGTCGCCAGAGGAAGGGCTGCAAAAGCCTCAGGAGGTAAGAGGTCCCGATACCGTTTTAATGTGAAATCCTTGTTGGAGGAAATAAAAGAAGTGGAAGAGAGACGTGAGGAGATTGTGGCAGGCGGAGGGGTGTTTGGAGAAAAATTAAAAAACGAAGAGAGGTTTGCCGAGATGGCAGCACCTATAAAAATAGAATGTATGGAGGAAGACAGCAGAGCCCCAGACACAGCAAATGAAAATGTGGTGGAGACAATGGAGCATGAGAATGTAAAGTCCAGAGAAGTTACAGATTCTGAGGCACCCAGGAGCAGTGAGGAGGAGGAGGGTGGACTCACAGCTGGGAATAATCAGGAGTGTTTTGAAACTGACAGTGAGCGGCCTCCAGGTATACTCACTCAGATCCGTAATGTGGAGTCGCCGGTATCCTTCCAGGGATTTTGTTTCGGTGCGGAGTTACCCGCAGAGGAGGAAAAGGAAAAGAAAAAAAAATGTAAGAAGAAAAAAAGGGAAAAGGAAAAAAAATCTGCTAAAGGTTCATTTAAACTTGTGTATACAGCAAGATCCTTCCAGTGCTCTGAGCCAGATGAAAGTCAGGATCAGGGCACAGGTCCCGCAAGACCCCCAGCTCAAGCCTCTGCAGTGGGGCTGGAGCGGGAATGCGGGGAGAGTGTTACGGGTCCGGCATTAGAACACGTGGTGGTCAAAATGGCGCAAAGGCGCCAACCCCTGCAAAGGGGGCGGTACTGGTTTCCTGGTGACGCCAGGGGGTGTGTCCCCGTGTTCGGTGAATGGCGAGCCCGGGAAACTGGTCTTTGATGCGAGTCAGGGGTCGGGAGAACGGGTAAACCAGAAACCGGATGTGGTGTCTGAAAGCCGGAAGTCTGTCGGTGTCGCAGTAAAGCCGTCAGACGTTCCGGACAAGGGCGGTCACAGAGGGGGCTCCGGCTCTGTTGGCCACTCCTCTGTGGGAGGGGGGAGTGGTCCGGCGCTGGAGGCGGCTCCAGTGACGTCAGTGGCTCCTTCGTCCGCATCGCTGAAAAGTGGTGTAGGCGAGAAGGGGGCTGCTGGCCCCTTTCCCAAAAATGTTCCGCGCATAGAACAGATGGAGGTTAATGAGGCGGAGGGCACAGCGGGGACACCGCTTATAACATCTGTTGGCGTCCCTGCAAAGGTGCCTGATGATGCGGAGACTGAAGCAATGTCTAATCAAACAAAATATAAAGAAAAAAATGCATAATATAGAACCAGGCCTGGCCAGAAGGATGACTGCAGGGGGACCTGGTGGGTTAAATAAAAAAGTTGCGGCTGTGGATGTGGAAACTGCTGGGGGTATGCAGGTGTCTGTAAATAAAGTTGCTGGAGTGTCTGCTGGTAATGGGATGTTGAGTGCTGTGTCTGTAGGTGGTGAGGTGGTGGGTGGTGGGGATGGGGTATCAACCAGGGGCAATTGGCCTTGCGCTCCTCTTGCTGTGACATCCGGCAGGTCTTATGCTGGTGTGGCAGCGGGGGGACAGCGGGCCCACCCATCTTCATCCTCAAGGTCCGGGGACGGTAACTTGCAACAACGTCTCTTGGACGCTTTAAGAGAGGGAAAGCAAACCCTAATCATAGGGGGAGTGCAGAAGGACCTGTCTTTCTGGATAGACAGATATGGTCTAAATGCCTTCCGAGAGCAACGAGGAGATCAGTGGTCGCTCCCAACAGCCGGGCAGGCTGTAGCCAGGAGGAATGTGGTCCGTCTCCGGTGGCGTGGCAATGATGCGTACCCTCCCAGAAAGAGGGTGGTGGAGCTGCTGCTGGGGATGGGCTTCAAGGCGAGTGACATCTTTGCCTTGATACATCCTCATGGCTCGGTCGAGTTTGACATCAGCTTTGTTCACCTAGGGGGCCTTGAGGTCTTCTGGGGGAACTACGAGCTGATGAAGGACGAGCCTGGCTGGCGAGACTTTGCTGCACAAGCAATTTCTCGCCAAAGTGGTCCCAAGAGAGTGACCGTTCTTACCCGTAACGAGTCACTCTCTTGTATTGATATCATGACCTGGTTGGGAAGGTACGGAGAGGTAGTAGAGATGCCACGGAAGAACATGGATGAGTTTGGCATCTGGTCAGGGGCTTGGACGTTCATGGTTAAATTAAAGCGTCTGGGACAGACGGTGTCCCACATACCATCGTCTGCTTTCCTGGGAAGAGATCGGATCCTTGTCTTCTACCAGGGGCAGCCGAAGTTGTGTCACCGGTGTGGCGACCCCTCACATTTGAGTGCAGGCTGCAAGGTGCAGAAGTGTGCTCATTGTGGGGGGATTGGTCATCTAGCCGCATCGTGTGACCGTATTCGCTGTGTGGTGACTTAGGTCACCCGTTCAGTCGGTGTCCTCGCTCTGTTGTCAATGCTTGTTCCAAACCTGCAGAGGATGAGAGGAGGGAGGCCTCCGTGGGTGAGGGTGCGAGCAGGGACGATGGGGCACAGGGGCAAGGGAAGAATGCAAAGAAGGGTCCCCCTTCTCGCCAGAGAAGGGCGGATAAGCGAAGGAAGGAGAGGATTCGGAGGGCGCTCCAGGAAACTGGGACGACCTCTGATTCGGATCTGGATGCCCCCCCTGAAGCTGATGCCCCTGGGGAGGCCGAATTGAACGGGGAGATGAGGAGGATCCAAAGGGAGCAGGGGGCTGAGGACTCTCAGTCCTCCCACTATGAAAGTGTGGGAGAGGAAGAGAGGACTCGGCCTACAGCAAAAGGGACACCGGGCAAAATCCAAGGGCCAAATACATCTGGCCCCGCCCTGGCCCAGGAAGGTAAATCCTGTACCCCCCTGGTGCGCTCTACTGATCGATACCATGCTCTCGTGGACATTCCAGCCTCTCATACTAAGAGGGAGGGCATGGTAGGGCACCCTAGAGTCGTTGAGCCTCCCCTGCTGCAGGGGCCGTTGCCCCCAGAGGGGGAGGTTGACCCGGAACTTGGGGATGAAGATGGGAATAGGGTGGTGATTATGGACTCCTCAGTTTGCAAGAAGCGAGGCAAAGAAGGGGGGTCCTCATCAGATAGAGGGGGGGGGGTGGGAAGAAGAAAGCCGTCTAACTCAAACATCCATGATGGCGGCACCCACTCCGTTGACGCTGGCATCAATTAGCGTTGCCAGCATTAAGTCAGATAGGGCGAGATTTGCAGCCTTTGATTTTCTTGGCCGAGTTGAAGCCGAAATTTTGTTTTTGCAGGAGACCAGGCTGTCACTTTTGGCAGACCTCGTTAAATCTAGGAGGGAGTGGCGACGCGGGCCCTCCTACTGGTCTCTTGCGGCTGAGCCCTATAGCGGAGTGGCGGTCCTTTTCACCGCACCGGTAACATGCCGACGGATGATTGAGTTAGAAATGGGGAGGTGCTTGATCTTAGATGTCCTCATGAGGGGACAGGAATTAAGATTAATCAATATATACGGACCCCAGAGCAAATGGGACCGTAAAAGTCTCTTCATGAGGATTAAGCCTTTCCTTTTTTCAGGTCGACAAGTTATCTTTGGAGGGGACTTCAATACTGTCGTGAGGCCCCGAGATAGAGGAGGTTCCGGAGATAAAAAATTGACCTATGATAGTGTAGCATTAAAAAATATAGTTAGCGATGCTCGCCTGGTGGATATCCACATCAGGCATACCCCAGGCCACTCGGGTTTCACCTATCGTAGAGGTAGTTGTAGGTCTAGGATAGACAGGTTTTTTTTGAAGGAGGAAGCCATCTCTTCACCAGTGTCCGTTGTTGAGGTGGAGTTCTCCGATCACTGTATGATTATTTTCTCTTTGAACATTGCAGAGTCCCTCCAGATGGGCAGAGGTATATGGAGGCTGAATTCTACTCTCTTGGAAGAAGCGGAGATAAGACAGGCCTTTGAGGATTTTCTTCAGAGCCAGGTACCTTTGTTGGATCTCAGTGGTACTAAGTCTGAGTGGTGGGAGTTGTTTAAAGTCCGGGTGGCAGGATTTTTCCGCAGGCTCTAGAGCCTCAGGTCCATGAGTAGGTACCGCCTATATCAGGAACTGAGGAGGAAACTCGAACATCTGGTCTCAACCGGGGGTAGTGGGGAGGAGATCTCCGTGGTGAAAGCTTTGCTCAGGAGGTGTCAGTATGATAGGCACACATCTTTAGTTCTTGAGAGGGATTTCGGGAGGTACCGCTCGCCCGACCCCTACAGGAACTGTAAGATGTCAGTGAGTCGTAAGGTTGTGACAGGACTGATTGATAGTACAGGATCTCTGAAGAGATCCAAATCAGGGATCTTGGAGGTCGTCAGATCCTTCTACTCGCACCTCTTGGGGAAGCAAGATCCAAACCGAGACGAGATGTCGGCTTTCCTGGCTGAAACCATCCCTGAGCCAGGGGTAGACCCCTCTCTCGGTGTTTTGATAGACTCGATCAAGGAAGAGGAAGTGGGATTGGCGATTGATGGGCTTGCCTCAAAAAATCGCCAGGGCCGGATGGCTTAACATCCGAGTTTTATAAGACTTTTAAAGGAACCCTAGTTCCCCTCTTGACTGAGGTGTTTAATGAGTGCCTTTCCTCGGGTACTTTGCCAATGTCAATGAGGAGGTCGGCCTTGATCGTTTTATCTAAGGGTAAAGACTCGACCCGTATTGAGAATTGGCATCCCATAGTGCTGCTCAATACGGACAGAAAGGTTCTCGCAAAGGTGCTGTTTAATCGGCTGGTGATGTTTGCATCCCGGCTCCTTTCGCCGGTCCAGCATTGCTCTGTTCCAGGCCGCAGCACATTTAGTGCTGTCCTCAGTGTCAGAGAGGCAGTGGAGGAGGGAAATTCTGGTCGGTGGGAGGGGTACATCCTGTCCTTGGACCAGGCCAAGGCTTTTGACCGGGTGGACCACGAGTACCTCTGGTCGGTCCTTCTGAGGTACGGCCTACCGGGGGGGTTTGTCAATTGGCTACAGACCTTATACACTGGGGCTGAGACTTTTGCGCTGGTGAACGGTTGGGTTGGAACCCCCTTTGCGGTTGGGTCTGGTGTCCGCCAGGGTTGTCCCTTGAGCCCTTTGCTATATGCGTTCGCAATTTATCCTTTTCTTAAAAGGATCGATCGTGGGCCATTGGCGGGAGTTGGGGCCGGCCTGGAGGGGCCGGAGGCCACTCAGAGGGTGGTTGCATACGCAGACGACGTCTCCATTTTTGTCTCCTTGAGAGGGGAGGCAGAGTGGGTGATGTCGGAAGTGGAGCGTTACTCATTGGCATCTGGGTCCAAGATCAACCGGGATAAGTGCAAAAGTCTCTGGCTGGGAGGAGGAGATCCTGGTTTTGATCTCCCGGACACCCTTCCAGAGCCTCAGGGGTCTGCTAAGATATTAGGAGTCGAATTTGGCCCGGGTGATTACCCCAAGAAGAACTGGGAGGATAGGCTGAATCTAGTTGCCCAGAAGGTCGACCAATGGAAGGGTTGGTCCTTAACCCTGAGGGGAAGGGTTCACTTGGCCAAGGCCTACCTGGTGCCCATGTTGCTTTACCTGGGCAGTGTGTGCATCTTGCCAGAACCTCTCTGGACTCGGGTCTATAGCCTGTTCTTCCAGCTGTTATGGGGGAACAGGCTCAACCTAATCAAGAGGGAGGTTACTTACCTACCAAGGACACTAGGCGGATTAGGTATGGTTAACCCGGTGGTGTTCCTAGTGAACACCTTTGTTAAGATCAACCTGGCAAACCTCTGGCAAGAGAGGGCTCCTTGGTGGATATCCTCCTGCAGGGGGTGGTTTCGGCCTTTCTTCCAGGAATGGGAGAGAGGAGGGCAAGTGAAAGACCTGCGTACACCTCACGGACATCTCCCGGCTTATGCCACCCTGGCGCTGAAGATTGTTCGCCGGTGGGGTCTGGAGGTGTGGGAGATCAGGACCATGTCGAGAAAATTTCTTGACAGGAGGGTCCTGATGACCCACTTCCAGAAGCCCCTGGCGCTCAAAGACTGCCCAAGTAGTGACCTCGGGGTGGGATTAAAACTTTTAAATTCAGCGAGGATTCCCCAGAAGTTTTGGGATCTGGCTTGGCGTTGCTTCCATGGGAGACTGTATGTGAGGGGCAATCTAAAGTGCAGAAGCTCTGATGATCGGGATTGCCCCCGGGAGGAGTGCGGCGGAGTGCTGGAAAGCATGGAGCATTTCCTGCTTCATTGCCCTTTCAATACAGAGGTATACAAAAGGGTGGGAGCCTCCATTGGTTGGCCAGGCCTAACCAGCCTCTCCTATGCTGGGTGGGCCTATGGAGTGTTCGGAGACCTCGGTGGTAGGGACCATTGCACCTTGTTTCTAGTCAGTATAGTGGTCAGGCACTTTATGTGGAATGCACGATGTCTAGTTTCTACCCAGAAGAAAATCCTCCTAGTGGATGAGGTTGTTAGCAATATCATGGGTGACCTGGTGAAGGTGCATTCTTTGGAGGTTGGCAGATTGGGAGCATCCAAAGCCTCTCGTCTTTGGAGGGGCTTTTCCTTTTGGGTGCCTTAATGTGTCTGCCTTCATGAGGGAGGGGGGATCGTCACCGGTGCTCAACTGTAGGTGGGGGTCTGCGTTCCGCTGAGGCACCAATAAAAAATATAGTGATAGGGCTCGGAATAAGGGAAAGGTGAGGGTCAGCATAGGGTCAGCTTTCAATAGGGTCAAGAAAAGGGCTAGTAATAGGGTAAGGAGATAGGGCAAGCGATAGGGAGGGTGCAGCGGTGGACGTGGTACCTTGGCCTCTGGGGGGGAGCTGGGGGGGGGCTTTCCCTTCTCTCTATCTGGTGATGGACTAGGTAAGCACTGGAAGATTTTTGTTTTGTTTAGGATTGAAATGGCAGGAAAAAGGTTTACAAGCGACCGAACTTGGTGCTTTCGGGTACGGTGTATTTTGTATATGGTTTGGTATTTGGACAAGTTGGTGACATGTATTGTATTATATTGTAGAAATGTTGTTAGAATAGGGATAGACTTAAGGGGGTTAATAGATAGGTGGGGAGGGGGTCGGGGGGGGGGGGTGGTTTGCCTGACCCAGCCCCGGACTATGCGGACATGGGAGGACATGGGGCGGGGGGCTGGGCTGGGGTGTTGGGTGTGGTGGTGGGGGCCAGCATCTGGACTATGCGGATGTGAGAGGACATGAGGCGAGATGCTGGCTGGGGTGGTGGAGTTTAGGTAAGAAGGGTAAGGTTAGGGAAAGTCAGGATGTGTATAGTGTGATTAAAAAAATTAAAAAAAAAATTAAAATTAAAAAAATATATTAAAAAAAATAAAAAATAAATTGGGATTAGTATTATTATATTTTGGATTGTTTTTGTTATTATTATTATTATTATTATTATTTTATTTGTTGTTATTATGTTGTTTGATTATTATTATTATCATCATTATTATGTTGTTTCTTTAGGCCCTTGGGTGACGCGGGTCGGGGGATTTTCTGTTAGTACTTTTGATTACGTTTATATGATGTTTGTATATATTCTAGTTATTGTTTAGTTTCGGATGAAGTATAGATGTAAGTATATAAGAGTGGGGTGTATGTGGCCGGGTCTGGTATAGTTTTCTCTTCTCATATACAGAGATGTATATAAGAAAATTTGTTTATAAGAATTTGGTTGTGACTTTTTGGTTATATGGAATTAGTTATGTATTTGTTTTTCAGTTTATGTTTTGTAAATTTATATAAAATAAAGAGATACAGGATATAACTCAGGATCAGTACAGGATAAGTAATGTAACGTATGTACACAGTGACTCCACCAGCAGAATAGTGAGTGCAGCTCTGGAGTATAATACAGGATGTAACTCAGGATCAGTACAGGATAAGTAATGTAATGTATGTACACAGTGACTCCACCAGCAGAATAGTGAGTACAGCTCTGGAGTATAATACAGGATATAACTCAGGATCAGTACAGGATAAGTAATGTAATGTATGTACACAGTGACTACACCAGCAGAATAGTGAGTGCAGCCCTGGAGTATAATACAGGATATAACTCAGGATCAGTGCAGGATAAGTAATGTAATGTATGTACACAGTGACTCCACCAGCAGAATAGTGAGTGCAGCTCTGGAGTATAATACAGGATGTAACTCAGGATCAGTACAGGATAAGTAATGTAATGTATGTACACAGTGACTCCACCAGCAGAATAGTGAGTGCTGCTCTGGAGTATAATACAGGATGTAACTCAGGATCAGTACAGGATAAGTAATGTAATGTATGTACACAGTGACTCCACCAGCAGAATAGTGAGTGCAGCTCTGGAGTATAATACAGGATGTAACTCAGGATCAGTACAGGATAAGTAATGTAATGTATGTACACAGTGACTCCACCAGCAGAATAGTGAGTGCAGCTCTGGAGTATAATACAGGATATAACTCAGGATCAGTACAGGATAAGTAATGTAATGTATGTACACAGTGACTACACCAGCAGAATAGTGAGTGCAGCTCTGGAGTATAATACAGGATGTAACTCAGGATCAGTACAGGATAAGTAATGTAATGTATGTACGCAGTGACACCACCAGGAGAATACTGAGTGCAGCTCTGGAGTATAATACAGGATGTAAGTGTTTCTATGTGTTTAATCTCATGAAGACTTTACCAAAATGTAGAAAAGTGTACAATATAAAATATACGTAAGGAAATTATTTATTTTGGTGGACCCTATGAAATATCTAGATTTTTTTAATTTAGTTTTTAAGGACAGCATTACACCTTAAACACAAGGACGTTCTTAAATACCATTCCCTCTGATTTCCACGAAATAACTCAGTGTAAAATGTTTTGCTGCAATGACAGATTTGACCTACAATTTGAGCCGCTAAGTATATAGAGATCAATTTGACAAGTTGAAATCTTGGAGATTTGAGATTGAAAACTTGACGTGAACATCACTGAAACGAAAATGACCTATAAGGATTGTGTGTCTATATTGGAGTCCAGCACAAAGTGTCTTTTACACAATGACAGACCCCGGCCTAATTTAAAGGGAAATACGGAGCTGATTAATACAGCTTTGTAAAATGAAATGTCAGCACTGGACTTCTCCTATGTTTAGTAGTAATATTCCCAGATCTTCTGCCCTTGACATGTAATTGCAAACGACAGCTTTAAAGTGAATGGACACCAATTTGTTTTCTCAACATATAAAGGTCCGAAATTCTTTGCCGATTAATTTCTTCATCTATCTTTATAGCGGCCAGAGCTCCAATTACAATGCTTCTAATCCCCTGTATAGACCTGCAGTCACTACTAGGTGGAGCATATTGCATACTTACTGCATACAATTTACACTAAGCTCCAAAGCTCCCCCTAGTGGTGGCTATAGGCATCCAGAAATATATAATTTACCACTATGGCTAGACAGGGGATTTTAAAGGGGGTTTGAAGCAATCATATTGTTATACTTTTTGGGGGTGGAAGTGCTTTTGATGCATTTATAGATTTAATTAGAACTGCAAAATGGAGTTGCTTACATTGAAATATGTTTTACCTGGACACATTGAAAAGGCTAGGTATTATTTTGCAATATTTTTTTTTTCATTGCTCTAATGCATCTATAATAACAAATGAAAGAACTTTACAAATTGTCTTGCATACTCTTGAATACAATTCCCAAAGGAAATTATATTTCCTATAGCCACCACTAGGGGGAGCTTTAGAGCTTAGTGTAAACTGTATGCAGTAAGTATGCAATATGCTCCACCTAGTAATGACTGCAGGCAGCCAGAGTTATAATATATAATATATATATGGGCATCTACAGATGAGTGAAGAGTAAGAGTAAGCTCCTAGTTATGAGGAAGACCCTCCCAGGCTAGAGGTTTTTCATTTTTGACGTTTGCTAAATTGAATCATGGCCTCAGATTGGGACCTAATTAATATTAGAAATGCTGATGGTAAATAATGTTGTCTGGAAATGCCCTTTAAATCCACATCTTATAGAACAATTCATGTGCTCTAAATGGAAATCCGAGCTTTGATGTATACCTGACATTACTGCTGTTCATAGTTCCCTCAGGAGTATTTCCATCCATTAGGGATTGTTATTACATCCTACCAGTAGGTATTTTTTAAAGGAGAATGACCATTCAAATCCATTCCATTCCCACTGCATTGTGCATTCGACCTATGAAGAAAATAAACAAAATAAAAAGTTATAGGTTATTGCTATAGATACAGAACACTGTGACTCAACATAGGTTATACTCGTTGGCAGTGGTCTCCAATCTGCATCTTTCCTGCTTTTGCAAAACTACAATCCCCAGCATGCCCTGACACCCATAGGCTGCAAGCGCATGCTTGGAATTGTAGTTTTGCGACAACTTCAGAGACTTAGGTTGGAGACTGCTCTATGGTTTTTGCATACTGAATGTGTGGGTATGGTTAGTATACCCAGTCCTTCATAAGGGTGTATTCACACAGTGCAGAATCATAATGCGAAGAGCCGCAACATCATTACACTGCTGTAAAACACTGCAAGACCGCACGTGATTGTAGTCATGGTTTAAGAAAAGCGCAGCCGCGGTAAAACTCAGGCAGAAATACCACATATTTACATACGGTTTTGCTGTGGCTTCACGGTGGTGCAGTAAGGGTCAGTTCGCACGTAGCATAAATACTGCGGATTTTCCGCAACTTATTTAGTTGCTCAAAATATAGTAATATTGTAGCAGCATAGCGGGTGAGATTTGAACAAACCTCATCCACACGGTGCGTAAATGATTAGCGGAAAAACCGTATCGCTTAGAAATTGACCTGCGGTGCGTTTTTTAATCGGCAGCATGTCAATTGTATTTGCGTAATTGCTGGTTTTGTGTTGTGGGTTTTCACAATTGAATTCAATGTGGAGGTAAAACAAATAGCAGATGTTGGGATTTTTGTGGTGGAAAAGCTGCGATTCTGCCGCAAGAATCGCAACTCAGGAAAAAAAAATCTTATACTTACCCAGAATTCTGTGCTTTTTCATCCAGGCCGGCCTCCTGAGATGACGTTTCATCCCATGTGATAAAACGTCATCCCAGAGCTTCAGGATGTCAGGACGTCGTAGGGACGTGTCGCCATGGTAAGTATCCATTTTTTTTAGCAAATTTTTTTCGGTTGGAATTCCCTGCGGTTTTCCTTTACACAGCGCATCCGCCCTGTCTGAATATAGCCTAATAGTGCAGCTCTCCGTTGCTGCACTATTCCCCCCCCCCCCCCCCATTGTGTCTGACGCTATAGGAAAGGTCAACCTGGTTTTAAGAACATTACAACAAACACCCCACATTAAAGGGGTTTTCTGAGATAAAATGACTCTGTGTTAATGCATGCAATTTATTAATGTAAATACATTTGTAATATACTTTCATTTTTCAAATTGGCCCCGTTTCCAGATCCTGCCGTGGGGAACTTGACGGGTGACGTCACTCCCTGGCCGCTGTGTTGATCTTCAATTGTTTTCCGGGTATACGACACGTCACTTGTGACGTGCCATGTATGACCTGTTCTGCTGTACAGCCCGTAACGCGCATGCGCGGTCCCTGGTGTTCTCGCAGTCCCTGCTGTTCTCGAGATAACAAGTGACGAGTCGTATACCCAGAAAATAATTGAAGATCAACACAGTGGCCGGAGAGTGACGTCACCCGTCAAGTATCCCACGGCAGGATCTGGAAACGGGGCAATTTGGAAAATTAAAGTAATTACAAATTAACATAGTCATTTTATCTCGGAAAACCCCTTTAAATCATAGTCCAGCATCCCATGAGGACCGCATTTTCTTCCTGCTCAGGATCTCACCAGCCTTTAAGGGTCTTAATAGAATTGTGGAAAGTATATCCTGTCATAGATCTTGTTAAATAAAGTTATAAACACTTGAAACACAAAAAGCGTAAAATATTGCCGATAAGTTCAAAAATACTTTTATGAGTTTGGACGGTGGTATATTGGAAGTGTGGAGTTTAAAATGAAAGCATATAAA
Source organism: Rhinoderma darwinii (assembly GCF_050947455.1). NCBI lineage: Eukaryota > Metazoa > Chordata > Amphibia > Anura > Rhinodermatidae > Rhinoderma > Rhinoderma darwinii. The sequence continues at coordinate 80,686,002 of NC_134698.1, read as the reverse complement.
CCTGTTTTATTGAGGAGGAGACGTTAACCTCTAGCCGCCTCCGGGCAGGAAGACGCATCCAACTGATGTCTGAGAACAATCCAAAATAACAATGCATGTTGCTAAAATGATGAAGGAAATTGGTTTTCTATATTTAATCACATATCAAAGTGATAACCGTAACATTTCTGGCAACATGTTGTTATAGGAGTTGTCTGATTCTGAAAACTCATTTTTAAATACCCTATTAGGACACTCTGATTATAGACGGGGGTGGGGCAGGGTTGCCAACCTTCGCTTCAGTAATCTCTAAAAATCACGGATAGACCCAAATTTTTACGGACACATTACAAAATCATTGAGTATGTACGGTGCAGTGTGCTAGGAGTGACTGACAAATCACAGCCCCACTTCTAGCTTTCCCATGCTAAGTTAGCGTGGAAAAGATGCAAGTGGTGATGTGATTGGTGAGTAGCCCGACTCACTCACCATTCACTCCAGTATCCTGCCGCCACCCCAACTCTCTGCTCTGCCTGACGTCACTCACATTTAGGAGCAGAAGGAGGGCAGACGGAGCCAAGTGAATGACATGGTGGCAGCGGTCTGAGTGAGGTTGGTGCCAGCTCGGGAGTGGACCAGTCCAGGTGACTCAAGTCAGGTGATTGGACTGGTCCACTCCCAGCACCGACCTCACTCGGACTGTCATTCACTTGGCTCCATCCACCCTCCTCCTGCTCCTAAATGCACTTGCCGCGGGCACCGGAATACTCTTCCCTTGTTTGCACTGCGCATGTACACTTTTGCGCATGCACAGTGCAACGTTTCGGAGGATGGAGACTAAGTCAGGGACAGTGCTTTTTTCTTCCGAACACTACAGATGGTTGGCAACCCTGGGGGAACCCTCATCCATTACCCGGAACAGATAGCCTCAGCAACTCAGAGCATCTCACTCTCTGGAGGATCCGGCATGTCCATAAATTAAATGCGTAGCCTATTGGAGCCATGTAATCTTTAATTTCTCCTGTGGTGGCGCTGCAGGAAAATTGAACACATGCTGCCAAGTTCTCTCACCGTTTAGAGCTGGGGCTTCCTGCATCCAGGGCAACTACTGATCAACTTATCATTGGGAGACCAATATTATAAAATGGGTTTATCCCTTTAATCTTAAAATCCCTTTCATTTTAAAATGTATCTAGAGTTACAGAAACACTAATAAATGAGAAGATTTTCCTAAAATACTTGATAAGGCTTCTCTTTCCTCTGTGTTTTACCTCCTCATCACTAAGGGTCGGATTGATGAATTAAAATTTTTATTTGCACTATTTTCTTTTTCCTTTGGTTACATTTTTGTGTTTTATACTTGCTCCTATTTTGAGGGCGATCTTTTCTTATAATTATGTTTCTTTTTGATTTCTCACAACTTGTTTTTTTTCCACTTCATCTCCGCTGCTGTCTGGTGCATCTTAAATGCTGATATATACTAGTACATTTTTAATAGATTTTTAGTACATACTTTTATTACTCCTTTTTTTTTGTTTGACCCATTTTTGATCTTTGTCCCTTATTTATTCATATATATATATATAGATAGAGCAAAAATCAGGCAGCACTCCGTTTGTAAAGGTGAAAAAAAGTGGGTACTTTTATTGTCCCATAGGCAACGTTTCAGCTCCTTCCTCTGAGAAAGGCTCCAGAGGAAGGAGCTGAAATGTTGCCTATGGGACAAAAAAAGTACCCTCTTTTTTTCACCTTTACAAACGGAGTGCTGCCTGATTTTTGCTCTATACGTATTTGGGATCTTGGTCTATCCCTTTGGGCTTGCACCCGCACTATACCGGTGCTGCTGAATCCATTTGTCTATCTATATATATATATATATATTTATTCTTAATAGTCATCTTATTTTTGCTCTTCTTTTTCATCCCCACCATGGTGTTCCCTATAAAACTTTAATTTAATCTTTTTAATCAGTGTAGTTTAGACTTTTTTTTTTTTGGACTTTCTTATTGTTTTTCTCATCTGTTCTTCAGTACCTCTTTAATAGACTCACCTTATTATTATTATTATTATTATTTTTATTATTATTATTTTTATTATTATTATTTTTATTATTATGTTTTTTTAAATGTTTATTTAAAATTTGACAATACCAACACTTTATTGGGTTCCCATATTTATTTTTATAAATTTTTTGGTTATTGTATATTATGCACAAAAAAATAAAAATAAAAATAATAATAGTAATATTTACAGGTTGGGGGTTCGGGTCCATTGGAACTGAATTCACCTAGAACAGAACAATTTCTATTTCATTGTACTTTTTATTTTATTTTTAAATCTTTCGAGGTCATGGTTGCCAAATGGATCAAGGATCAATAATTGCATCCCGTACATTGAACATTTTTGTCTTATTGCGGTTATGTCATACCCAGTGTACTGGTATAAAAGCTCCTTTTACACATTCCTCATATGTCTTACAGAAAATGGCATTTAACAAAGCATAAAATGACTCGATTTCATTAAAAAGTGGTTACAATGAATTTCAGGACTCACCAAATCCACTTTGAGATTAACATCTGTTTGAAAGAGCAGGGACAGATTTAGCTGCGGAGCTGAGCCTCTTTTGGCAGCTGGTGTGCATTTAAAAACGACTTATTTATGTTCATGAAGATCAGTAAAATGGATCAATGAATACGATAGTTTTTGATGAATTACTGTTGCCAAAAAGTGTTAGAAATTAATTAATATATTTTGAACAGAGTCTCCATGATCATGTCAGGATTCACAATGGGAATAACATTTTGTTGACATTCTCTATAGTCATTTCTTGAATTGTTGTCATGTACTGTAACTATAATATGGGGGCATACGCTCCGTCTATAGGACAGAAGGTTTCTACACCAACATAGAAGGGGATTCTTTAATGTAATGTCTCATGGTTAATACTACAGTACTAGATTATTGGAGATGGGTCGTAGATCCAGGGATTTATTCAGATTGTCATATTTGTAGTTTGGGAAGGATTTTATTTTTTTCTAAGATAAGGAAGAATGGCCACTGCCTAATTTTTTTTTTGTTTTTTTTTGCCTTCCTCTGGATCAACATTGCAGCAGAATGCCAGTTTAAATATGCAGATCAATGGAGTAAGATGCGCCTAATTTATTAAGAGTGGTATGCCTCTAAATAAATTAGGCATATCTCTGGCAAGCCGGGCATTAGAGAGCCAGATCAGCCGATTGCGTTACAGCTAGGGGCAGGTTTGTGAGAAGTAGGAGTGGGTAAATGGCTGTGAGATATATATATATATATATATATATATATATATATATATATATATATATAAAGAATTCTATGCAGCTGGCATAGACTTGCACCATAATTTACGCCAGTTTATAGCATAAATTATATTAAGTATATTGGTGCCCTTCCGCTAAGCTATGCCCACCTTTTAGAAAAGTGCCATAGAAAAGTTGACATTTTCCCCACTGTCATCTGAGCAGTTGAATAAAGGAACGCTAAACATAGAGAACTACACAAGAAAAGTAAAAAGATCCCCTAAAGAGGTTGTCTCAGGGTTGACATTGATGGAATATTTCTGGCAGGAGTCCGACCGTGCTGACCTACACTGATCGCTTGGAGGAGGAGCTATCAACACTAGGAAAACCCTGTGCCACTTTGTCTTTTGTCCACTCTGCTCTCTCCAGAGACTGCGTGTTCAGCCACTGACAATAATGGACCAACCATGGAACCTCCAAAGAATGATGAGCAAAGTAAAAACGAGATAAAGTGGGGCAACTTTGATCTAGTGATTGAAATATGAAGTTCTGTCCTAAGACAAGTCCTTTCATCTCCTCCTATTCTTTGATACTTTCATGTCTCATATTACAATCAAAGCTGCTTTCTTAGGACACATATATAATTTTTTATATACCTCTTACAGCCATTTCCCCACGCCTTCTTCTCACAAACCTGCCCCTAGCTGTAAGGCAACTGGCTGCAGCAGGAGCTCTCCCCCACTGCTCTGTCTCTAATGGAAGACCAGGAATTCTAAGCCCCACCCACTCAACCAGCTGTCTGTTAAAAAAGGAAAGGCATCAGGAAGAATATAAGGCTCTGTTCATATTCACATCACTTTCTGTTCCATCGGGCGTCCAATGTTTCTGACAGCAAGAACAGCAGCGCTATTTTTGCCATCAAATTAATGTCAATTTGATCCATCGGGATTCATTTTAAAATGGATCTGTCATACCTGTCATGGGTCTGTTAAGAACGGAAACTATGTTGGTAGTGTGAACAAAGCCTACCGTATGCCTACTCTGCTACATTTCTTCAAGCCTGTTTATTTCAGAATTTCAAGAGCGGCAGAATATTCTACAGACAGAAAAACACCATGAGCCAAGTCAACTTCTGCTTACTATTATCATTCATTTCTAGGATTAGTGTTTTCCCTTGAAGGACCAAGCCTACATTTCTGGTCCTAGCAACTCATTGTAGGTATGTTCCCCTTTTGTAATGTGGGAGCCCGGTATGATGTTCCACCAAATAATAAGCCACGGTTAGGTGAAGCGTACGCGTGTTAAGTGTTTAACAAATATTCCATGCAAGAGTACTTTACAATTACAGCTGTCAAACAGTTCCATTGTGTAACCGAAAGTGCAGCTGTCGCCACCTATTATTCATACATTAGAGCCGTCCATCGGCTGGGTGCTATAAAGTCACAGATGACTGATCCTCTGCAGTGAAATGTTTTCTCTGTTTTTGTTATGGATTTTACATATTCTTAACAGCAGAATTGTAAAGATACAATGTACTAGAAAATAAAAGTAAAATAAATAAATACATTTGAAATAAATAAAAATGGAGTAGGAAAAAAAATTTTGTTCATCGATCCCTGGTGTTACTCATTGTATATAATATTGCTTTCCTACAAATAAAGAATGTGTAGAAGTAACAACAAAGATTATTGGGAGTCTAGAGAGTGGGTTACTTAAAATAAATAAATATATAATGTAAAATAAAATATAAGGATAAACAAATGAAGCACCTCATACACAATATTTACATCTCTAAGGCCCCATGCCCACTTCAGGTTTTTCCTTCAGGGTGCTATCTGTTGTTGTCACTGTCAAGCGTGCGGCCGTTCCATCAAAAGTAGTGCAGGTCCTACTCCTGCCCGTTTTTGACGGAACAGTCTCGGCCTTTGCATTGAATTTGGTCCGTGAAAGAACGGGCTGCACACGGAAGCCATCCGTGTGCAGCCCGTGTGTGACGGGACCGTCACTAACATCCGTACAACGGCCAACGGAACTGTGCATGAGGCCTAAGTAGTTCCCTTGTGTTTAGTCCTTTAATTAAGTTGAGATGGGCAATGCCATGGCTTGACTGCCACCAAACACAATCACCATCATGCTTTGAGCTAAACAAGTAACTCAAGTGATACAGTCTTGTTTCTATGGAGGTGCATAGGGTCTTCAGACATCATGTCCATAGCCAGTCAGATCTCCCAGTGTATATGGACCCTTGGGTGAGTCACGGTGAGCCCCTGTCTACCTTACTATTGGCTTGACAGACATCGAGCATATTTTACCAGAACGCCATCGGTCATTCCTTAGTCTAGTGGGGCTTGAGATTTGTAGAGCTTTCCTAGTGATGACATTGGCCTTACTAGCCAGTTCATCTAAGATTAATCAGGTTTCCTGACCATGACCAAACTTCCCATGAACTTTGGGCATAGAGGGGGCACAGGGCTTTGCATATCTTAAGTCACACATTTCTCTATCTCATATATATCTCCCACTCTTCTATATTAATCCCTGAGACACTATAATAAGAAGGTGAAGGCTTGAGTGTTGAACTATGAACTGTGGTCAGTGTGGGATTTAGATGTGGAAGTTTCCTAATACTTTTAATTCATAAGAAGTCATAACAGATGGCTGCCATCATAGTGGATCTCCCAAGCATCCTACTGTACCAAGAGGTCCAAGACTATGAAGGCATCTCCTAACATCTTGGAGGACGATGGTGGAGGTTCTAGCAGAGGTCCTCAGAATATACTGACAATTTTATAAGGTAATAAAGTATCTTCTTGGGTGTAGACTGTAATATGAAGGATGTTTCAGGTACAAGTAGGATAAGATTGATAACGATCGCTGTAATTTACCATGAAGTGCTGCAGGAACCATTGGAGGTAACCACCGCACACTGATAGTCCTTGTAAATATATCCAATTACGCTGCAATGTAGTCACGCCACTAATTATAAGGCGTGGAATCTTCTAGTAAATTATAGTATACATAGAAGGGAAGTAATGATTTTACTTGTTTGAAATAGATTTCCAGGTAATTAAACATTTAGACCAACGATTCCAAAGTAAAGGTTTGATTAGACTTAAATATACACACATCAAATGAAGACGTAATACAGAGAAGGGCGTTAATAGCGGAGGAGACAGACAATCAAGGAGGAGTTCAGCAAAATATTGGATGGCGACCCCCTTTACATATCTATCTATCTATCTATCTATCTATCTATCTATCTATCTATCTATCTATCTATCTATCTATCTATCTCATATCTATCTATCTATCTCATATCTATCTATCTATCTATCTATCTCATATCTATCTATCTATCTCATATCTATCTATCTATCTATCTATCTATCTATCTATCTATCTATCTATCTATCTATCTATCTATCTATCTATCTATCTATCTATCTATCTATCTATCTATCTATCTATCTATCTATCTATCTATCTCATATCTATCTATCTATCTATCTATCTATCTATCTATCTATCTATCTATCTATCTATCTATCTATCTATCTATCTATCTATCTATCTATCTATCTATCTATCTATCTCATATCTATCTATCTATCCATCTATCCATCTATCTATCTATCTATCTATCTATCTATCTATCTATCTATCTATCTATCTATCTATCTATCTATCTATCTATCTATCTATCTATCTATCTATCTATCTATCCATCTCGTGTTATTTTTCATAGTATACAAAGTAACAACAGAGCCAGAAAATGGTCGAGCTCCAAATAAATTCTCAGTACTGTCTTCGGCTTTAGCTAGAAATTAAACTAAAAAAATTGACAAACTATTTCAGGGAAAAGGGGGGATGCACCAGGGCAATTGCCTTATTTTCCCTCCCTATAATTCCTATTAAAAAAGGATAAAGTGGTATGAGTTGTATCTGTATGCATCAATAGCCCACTGTTGACAATATGGCTACAAGGTTTATATTGAGATTGTGATATTAATTTGTTATTATGGGCATCTCTTTTGTATTATGCTCCCATTTTCTGTGTGTGTCCTCCTGCTTATAACTAACATTGTATTTCCTGATTGATATTGTGTATTTGATTGTTGACCTCACACTCGCTGACCTCAAATTGATCCCGTGACGCCTCATTTATAATATATTTATATTACATTTCTATTACATTTGCTTCTATGCCGGTCTCCCACCTGCTAAGGATCCAGTGAAGCGCAATGGCTTATAGCTACTATGCCTCATGAGTATGAGTAACATATCACAGCATTGACTGGGGCTCTTAACTGCACCTTTGTTCTGTGATCATCATGTCCTGTGACAAATCTTTTTTCTTCTATAGATTCATCTCAAGCATCTTTTAAGCAGACGTCAAATCAAGCCGGCTCTATGAACATAATGAGTGCAATCTGCTCTATTGGCTGCACAGTCTCCGGATCCAAGTTGAGTAAAGCCTCGTTGGGATCTGGTGGAACGAGAGATTCTCAGTAGGAGTTCAGGTGACGGTAATTGAGTGATGGTATCAGGTCAGCATGGACCAGAGTCTGATGAAACGTTCCTGAAGATTTCAGGCTGTCATGAAGGCAAATGAGGTTCCTACCTTAGCAAACTTTCGATTGCCCCCCTGTCCCCCCTGAGCATTTACCAGAGGGCAATCATAGTAAATAAACACAACTAATGTGACTAGACCCCAGATCAGACCACAGATCAGACCCCTGAGTCAGACCACAGATCAGACCCCAAATCAGACCCCTGAATCAGACCCCAGATCAGACCCCTGAATCAGACCACAGACCACCAAATCAGACCCCCAAATTCAACCCCGTATCAGACTCCTAAATCAGACCCCAGACCACATCCCTAAATCTGACCACAAACCACCAAATCAGACTCCAAAATTAAACCCCATGTCAGATTCTTAATTCAGACCCCAGACCAGACCCATAAATCTGACCCCAAAATTAATATGAATCCCAGATCAGCCAAAAAAAATAAAAAAATTGAGGCTCCTCTTGCTTACCTCTCCTTGCTCCAGCCTCCGCTTCTCTTCAGGTCCTGGCACACAGGCTAGTCCTAGTGTCAGGAACTTTCATACCAGGCCCTGAAGAGCCTGATATGGCAGGGGGGCTTGCGGGCTACCTGGACTATCGGAAGACCGTTGCGACCTCTACAGTTACGCCATTAGTCCCCTGGATTCCAGTTAGATGGAATGAGGAGCAGAGCTGCAGTCCTAAAAATTACCATAGAAGGCACATCGTGAATTCTTGGTAACACCATAAGTTTAACCAAATGACAAACTCAGCTCTCCTACATCTGTATATTAATAAATGGCTGTGAATGCAGCGAAAAGACTCCAGCGCTCCTGAGACCTCTGAACAGTATGTGGGTGGTATTCTAGGCATACAAATTAAGAGGAAGGCAGAGTAAAAATGTTTTCCCAGTCCATCAATACTACAAGTCCTTGAAGCTAAAGAGCAGCACAAAGTGCAATTCTGCTTTTAAACGACCTCAATTAACTCTACACATTTCTATATGATAATAGTAACCATATATTAAGCATACCAGACTCTTTAATGCATATTGAGACATTGCATAAAGTCATTATGTAGGATTCCTTAGCATTACTAGTGCTCCATAAATTAGTATGTTCCCCATTTGCTGAGCATAACTGAGCTATTATCAAAGATGCAATACCTGAAGCCTCGGCCATTTATCTGAATTGTTGCTTTTAAAATAAACACATTGCATTTTAATCTTTCCCGACGCATTGAAATCACAATTAGCATTTGATAGGAACTCAAACGCCAGAAAAAAAGCCGAGCCCCGCGGTAAAGGAGCTCAAAAAACTCAAATTTTGATTATCCAAATGAAATTGACTGCAAGATATAAGGAGTTTGTTATAATCTCTGTAGTGCTCCACGTGTAACCAGACACTATTAAACATCAGTCACTTCAGGAATTATTTAACGTAGAAGAATGAGACACGCCGGACACATTATGGAGATCGTCACTATTCTCACTGCGGGTTGTCGGGCAGTGTAAATGCTAAATATTGTATCATGCAGCATCATAATGGTAGAAGGAGCAATTTTGTATCTGAAATAATAATAGATGAGGACAACTCCTGTACATATTCTCTATTAGGACATTTGAAGGTCATAGATCCCACACTTGGCACCTCCTCTGTTTTCCAAAGCAGAGATCTACTGTAAGGCCACATTCACACGAGTAAAAAATGCGCGTTAAATCCGTCCGTTGCGTTTTGCATGTGCGCTTTGCGTGTGGCATGTGTTTTTCACGCACTCGCAAGCACTTCTTTTTATTTCAATGTAATTGATGTGTAAGACACAGACTTGTGCATCCGTGTGCTGTCCGGGGTTTTCACACACTCATTGACTTCAATGGGCGGCTAAGTGCGTGGAAAAGCATAATTATAGGACATGCAGTGAGTTTCACGCAACGAAAACACGCATGTGTGAACGGCCCCATTGAGATCAATGGGTCGTGTCGGCACAGCAACGTTGTTTCAACGCCCAGCACATGGACGAGATTCACGCTCGTGTGAATGAGCCCTAGAAAGAAGCTCGAGCTCTGGTCGACCATGGCATGGCTAAAGGAAGGTAGTAGTCACAAGCCAGCCATGGAGTTAAAGGGGCTCAAAGACCCCTCCACCCAAAGGCAGGACAAGCTCTGATGGTGCCCAAGGTGACGTTATTAGAAGGTGCTCCCCTCGGTCCTGGAAGTTCATCATTACACCCTAGTTGTTGGATGGACAAAAATATATTTAATTGGTACCTGTTGTCCCTTTCCACACCGATCCCGACTGTTCTTATTTATACAGGGAAACACTGATGGGTAAAAAAAAATAGCCTTTTTTTTATCAATAAATTGCTTCTCTTCCCCCCTCAATTGCACCCTAGATGACCACCTACTCTGCCATCTCACCGTCACACTCCTGCCTCTGCCACATGAGAAGACACTAGTTTTATAAATGGCACCTGGTAAGTAGGGGACCCTGTTATAGATTTTGCACTGGGGCTCAGGAGATACAGGTTTCACCCCAACTCAGCACGGCCATGTATAACATAATCATCCATTCTTTTGTATCGGTGCTATGTAATACCAGTCTTCGCCAATTATATCACCTCAGTGATAAGAACTGATTGCTGCCCTCAATGTTTACAATGTAAGCCGGTAAAGTTGGATGGGGCTTCAGGCTGTAGTGATCTCCAAATGTATACCGACATATGCAACTGTGTGCCATACAATTGCATATGTTACCCATTGACTCACATTAAAAAAAAACATGGCGGGTGGTATATGTCTACAACCCTTTCAATACAGTTGCGCATACTGACCAAACCCATTCCAAAAGGGCACTCTTATGGCATATATCAGGCCCATTAAGGACTGCTGGGCATCTATGTTGCGAGAATAAAGCCATAAATTTGCTCTTAAACTGTAAAAAAAAATTCCTTAAAACTTTTGACATATCATAGTAACATGTCAGAAGTTTTAATTAGTTGTCGATCCGGGTGCTGAGATCCTCACCGATTGCCAAAATGAAGGGGCACATCCACTGCTTTCCGAATAGAGCCAATCAGAAATTTAGGGGCACAGTCCTCAGCTGCTCAGCGCTTCTGCTCCCTTGATTTATGGATCGGTAGGGGGCACAGCAGGGGGACCCCCACCAATCAGAACATCTGACATATCACTATGGCACGTCAAATGTTTTATAAAAGTTTACTTACACATTAAGTCACGTTGAGCTGCAGACCTGTGCTGGGAGATTACTGCTCCTAGTCACCAGCTTAGTGGAAATGGCTGAATTATATAAATTCTCAGATTAATTTTACGGGGCAAGAGTTTCAAGGGAGACCCAAAGAAATCTTAATCTGCACTCTCTGTTCCAAAAAGTCCTAATTTTTGGCAAATTCGACCCCCAGAGATCCGCTGTAATCTGTGGGGCAAATTGGCAACACATATTAAATTTGCTTGCAGCGCCACCAGAGGAGAAATAAAGCATTACACAATTCTCATTGAAATCAATTGACGGTCTGTGTAATGTAGGTACAAGCCTGATCCTGCAGATAGAGAAGATCTTTGTACGGTAGCTGCTCTCCACCATGACTAATAGATGAAGGATTTTTCTCTAGGAACTTCCCGCAGTACATAATGTAAGTCGCATGTAAGTCCAACATAATTTTTTCATGAGATGTCACTGCAATAAAATATCAATGTTGTGCAAAGCTTAATCATAGAAGACGTCTAATTGTTTCATTACTTTATTATGTTTAGTGGATTGCAAATAACGTGATCATTTTTTTCTATGGCATTTTCAAAGCTTCAACTTGCATTATCCAAAATAATGTTAATTGCTATGTGAAACATTACCTTGAAAGTACATGATATTCTGCTAAAATGCTAATTAGAATGGCCTATTCTTATCACGTTAGTATATTTTACTATTACATGCACTGTTTGCAGTTTTAGGATTGAAAGATACTAAATAAATTATGCGATAAAGCAAAAAAAAACAACAAAAAAAAAGTAAACCGTATTAAATTTATATTCCTATATATAGGAGGCAGTATTATAGTAGTTATATTCTTGTATATAGGGGGCAGTATTATAGTAGTTATATTCTTGTATATAGGAGCAGTATTATAGTAGTTATATTCTTGTATATAGGAGCAGTATTATAGTAGTTATATTCTTGTATATAGGGGCAGTATTATAGTAGTTATATTCTTGTATATAGAAGCAGTATTATAGTAGTTATATTCTTGTATATAGGAGGCAGTATTATAGTAGTTATATTCTTGTATATAGGGGCAGTATTATAGTAGTTATATTCTTGTATATAGGAGGCAGTATTATAGTAGTTATATTCTTGTATATAGGGGCAGTATTATAGTAGTTATATTCTTGTATAAAGGAGCAGTATTATAGTAGTTATATTCTTGTATATAAGGGCAGTATTATAGTAGTTATTTTCTTGTATATAGGGGCAGTATTATAGTAGTTATATTCTTGTATATAGGAGGCAGTATTATAGTAGTTATATTCTTGTATATAGGAGCAGTATTATAGTAGTTATATTCTTGTATATAGGAGGCAGTATTATAGTAGTTATATTCTTGTATATAGGGGGCAGTATTATAGTAGTTATATTCCTGTATATAGGGGGCAGTATTATAGTAGTTATATTCTTGTATATAGGGGCAGTATTATAGTAGTTATATTCTTGTATATAGGAGGCAGTATTATAGTAGTTATATTCTTGTATATAGGGGCAGTATTATAGTAGTTATATTCTTGTATAAAGGAGCAGTATTATAGTAGTTATATTCTTGTATATAAGGGCAGTATTATAGTAGTTATTTTCTTGTATATAGGGGCAGTATTATAGTAGTTATATTCTTGTATATAGGAGGCAGTATTATAGTAGTTATATTCTTGTATATAGGAGCAGTATTATAGTAGTTATATTCTTGTATATAGGAGGCAGTATTATAGTAGTTATATTCTTGTATATAGGAGCAGTATTATAGTAGTTATATTCTTGTATATAGGAGGCAGTATTATAGTAGTTATATTCTTGTATATAGGGAGCAGTATTATAGTAGTTATATTCTTGTATATAGGGGGCAGTATTATAGTAGTTATATTCCTGTATATAGGGGGCAGTATTATAGTAGTTATATTCTTGTATATAGGAGCAGTATTATAGTAGTTATATTCTTGTATATAGGGGGCCGTATTATAGTAGTTATATTCCTATATATAGGAGGCAGTATTATAGTAGTTATATTCTTGTACACATGGGCAGTATTATAGTAGTTATATTCTTGTATATAGGGGCAGTATTATAGTAGTTATATTCTTGTATATAGGGGGCAGTATTATAGTAGTTATATTCTTGTATATAGGAGCAGTATTATAGTAGTTATATCCTTGTATATAGGGGGCAATATTATAGTAGATATATTTTTGTATATAGGGGCAGTATTATAGTAGTTATATTCTTGTCTATAGGGGGCAGTGTTATAGTAGTTATATTCTTGTATATAGGGGCAGTATTATTGTAGTTATATTCTTGTATATAGGGGCAGTATTATGCTTGTTATATTCTTGTATATAGGAGGCAGTATTATAGTAATTATATGCTGTATATAGGGGGCAGCATTATAGTAGTTATATTCTTTTATATAGCGGGCAGTCTTATAGTAGTTATATGCTTGTATATAGGGGGCAGTATTATAGTAGTTATATTTCTGTATGTAGGGGGCAGTATTATAGTAGTTATATTCTTGTATATAGGGGGCAGTATTATAGTAGTTATATTCTTGTATATAGGGGCAGTATTATAGTAGTTATATTCTTGTTTATAGGAGCAGTATTATAGTAGTTATATTCTTGTATATAGGGGGCAGTATTATAGCAGTTATATTCTTGTATTTAGGAGCAGTATTATAGTAGTTATATTCTTGTATGTAGGGTGCAGTATTATAGTAGTTATATTCTTGTATATAGGGGGCAGTATTATAGCAGTTATATTCTTGTATTTAGGAGCAGTATTATAGTAGTTATATTCTTGTATGTAGGGGGCAGTATTATAGTAGTTATATTCTTGTATATAGGAGCAGTATTATAGTAGTTATATTCTTGTATATAGGGGCAGTATTATAGTAGTTATATTCTTGTATATAGGAGCAGTGCTATAGTAGTTATATTCTTGTATATAGGGGCAGATATTCATCGTAATTTTTCAGGTTAATGGGCTTGACGAGTGAAATTTTTTTAACATCAAGACATCACTGTAAATAATGTTTCCAACAGCCTCCTCCCCAGTTCTCCTGTCTGCCTTATAGAGGTTATATTATAATGTATCCTTATACTGTACTTCATGACATCACAGTCTCCTCCTGAGTATCTTTTCAACCTTGGAGACCATTTTCCTCTTTTCTCCTACATTTCTATTACAAAAGCGATGAACGGTCACTGGCTTTGGACATTATGAGAATCTTTTGAATGATTGCTAATGCGCCTTTAAGGTTCGCTAATCACAATAATAAAATGTTTGTTTCCCATTTCTTCGGGAGCGTCCAGCTGGGAACGGCCTTTTTAGTCTCAAGATGTATACGTGTGACTATTGAGGTGTTATAGTAGCTTAATAAAATAGACATAACATCAGCCAGGATACGGAGTATACATGAACTGCAGTCACCTTCACTGCACGCCTATTACAGCTGGGAGGCCATTATCCTTAGTAGTGGGATTCTTTACTCTTTAGACTAATGATGCAGCAATGGGCTCTCAGAAGAAGCTGCTGCTCCAGCAATACTCGTCAGCCACTATTGACAGCTATAAATCCTATCTACCTATTATCTACATCCTAGGACTGCAAAATCCTCGCTCAAGAGTGATCACAGCAGAAGAGGAGAGTGCAACCGCGTGTAGAACAGGGATTAGTGCATGAGATCAGCCAGTAAATGGTCTAATAGATGCAGGATGGGCTGGAGTTTTAATGGAAACAAGAGGAGAAAGTCTCAGTGGATACAGAATTAAACCTGTGTAATGTTTTAATTAAATAGATACTTTATAGTTACACTAATATAAGTGTGTGGTGTAATATAGAATTTTAACATAAGGTCAAACCCTTGAGAGTTAAAGGGGTAGCGGAGACCAAATATTATTATCCGTGTAGTCCGTGCAGTATGTGAGCACTCTCGCTAATATACATTCCGGAAGTCTAGTTGCACAGTCTCCTTTGATGACGATACGACGTGACCGATCCCGCTGTACTCCGTGTACTCGCTAGACTGTTGCTCCTGCTACATAGAGTATAGCGGGATTGGTGACATGACAAAGAGTTGTATCGTAATCAAAGAAGGCTGTGCAACTAGACTTACGGTCCCCCAGCAGCGCTATAAAAATCGCTGAAAATCTCAGAATCAGCGCAACGGGGGACCGGAATGTATATTAGTGAGTGTACTCACATACTGCAGGGACTACACGGATAATAATTGTTGGTCTCAGCATAACCCCTTTAAAGATGTAAAGTAGTGGCAGGTTCATGGGTGACATGCCTCCACGACTGAAGAAGGGCAGCATTATGGCTTATATAACATCCATCCCTAGTAAGAGCAATCGCTAATAGAAATTGGGATAGGAAAATAAAGGTACATGCAATTTCTTTACTATGCTGCTGTTACTGTGAGGACTGATGTGAGGGTGACGCTATGGTCATTAAAGAGTTTGTTCTCTTTGGACAATGGCTGAATGTTTACAGGTCAACCCCGATTGATCAGCTATAGTCTGTGGATGGACCCAGAAACAAGTGTTCAGTTTCCCTGCAGCGCCACCACAGGAGAATTTAAGCATTACACATTACCTATTGAAACCAATGGGCTTTCCAGCAATGCATGGACATGCTGGGTCATCCAGAGCAAAAGACATTATTTGTAGTCAGACTTTGCTCTAAAATCTAAAATCACTAAACATGATTTGCTGAAAAGGCATACTACACCTTTTACCTGACAAATCAATGAATAGATTTCAAGCGCTGGGTTGGGGGTCATCTATTAGGAGCACTTAATTGTATTTTAACCCTTTATGGATTGGCGTACATTAAAAGTGCATACTTAGCCATTTATACATAGATACAATCAGTCCCCTTTCCTTATATATGCTTCTTAGAATTAGGGTTATATGAGTATACAGGTGCAGAGTATGATGGGGCTTTTTTTCCCTCACAACATTTTATGGAAAAACAGGAAATATAAGACCTCGAAATGTCCTCATGTGTGATAAGTAATGTAATGTATGTACACAGTGATTCCACCAGCAGAATAGTGAGTGCAGCTCTGGAGTATAATACAGGATGTAACTCAGGATCAGTACAGGATAAGTAATGTATGTACACAGTGACTCCACCAGCAGAATAGTGAGTACAGCTCTGGAGTATAATACAGAATGTAAATCAGGATCAGTACAGGATAAGTAATGTAATGTATGTACACAGTGACTCCACCAGCAGAATAGTGAGTGCAGCTCTGGAGTATAATACAGGATATAACTCAGGATCAGAACAGGATAAGTAATGTAATGTATGTACACAGTGACTCCACCAGCAGAATAGTGAGTGCAGCTCTGGAGTATAATACAGGATATAACTCAGGATCAGTACAGGATAAGTAATGTAATGTATGTACACAGTGACTCCACCAGCAGAATAGTGAGTGCAGCTCTGGAATATAATATAGGATGTAACTCAGGATCAGTACAGGATAAGTAATGTATGTAAACAGTGACTCCACCAGCAGAATAGTGAGTGCAGCTCTGGAGTATAATACAGGGTGTAACTCAGGATCAGTGCAGGATAAGTAATGAATACAGTAAATCTTCTTGCAGAATAATGAGTGCAGCTCCGTAGTGTATTACAGGCTGTAATTTAGGATTAGAGGGAACACTGAAAATAGTCATGGTAAAGCACAACATTCGCAATGTATAGACCTTTCTATTCGAGACAACTTCGCTGCCTCCCGTACATGACAATGAGCAAAGTCCTAACTTTCTTTAGTAGTTTGGTTACACTAGGCACAAAATAAAGTAACAAAAAACAAAATCCTACATATTTATAAGGTAGATTTAATAAGAAATAACCATACAAGGAAAAGATTATTCAGCTCATACATTAAATGTTTAGCCTCAGTCCCTTCAGGTAACACACAGAGTAGGTTGCTCTTCAAAGGCAATTTGCATTATTTTTTGTGCTTTTCGAACCTGCTCGCAAAGTTTTCTTCAGGGCATTTCAGCTGCTAATGCACATAATAAATCCAGCGCTGTTGTTCACAAGACACTTATGCTGTTTGTAAATTATATCACAGAAATGCTACGCTGCAGAAAACGCAAACATTTTACCCAATTAAATCTCGGAGTAATTAAAGGTTGTTTTTTTTTTGTGACTTTTCCTATGAGAGTAATTTACATGTGTAATTAGATCAGTGTTCAGCTTTAGCACAGTATTTATTATGTAGCTGTTGATCATATTGTTTACATACAAAACTCTATAGTTAGTAATCTAGTACAATGGAAACATTATGATAGAATGTCACCATCACATTAAAGGGACAGGATCACAGCACTATGCAATATATCACATAGAATAGCAACGAGTGCCAACACTGCTACATCCAGTATGCCCAGCTTATGTATAACTTATGCCCGCTGTACATATATAATTATATACAGAAGATGCCCAGGCTATACCAGCATGCTCCATATCACTATATACAAGAAGATGTATAACTTATACCAGCTGTACATATATAATTATGTACAGGAGATAACCAGGTTATACCAGCATGCTCCATATCACTATATACAAGAAGATGTATAACTTATACCAGCTGTACATATATAATTATATACAGAATATACCCAGGTTATACCAGCATGCTCCATATCACTATATACAAGAAGATGTATAACTTACACCAGCTGTACATATATAATTATATACAGAAGATACCCAGGTTATACCAGCATGCTCCATATCACTATATACAAGAAGATGTATAACTTATACCAGCTGTACATATATAATTATATACAGAAGATACCCAGGTTATACCAGCATGCTCCATATCACTATATACAAGTAGATGTATAACTTATACCAGCTGTACATATATAATTATATACAGAAGATGCCCAGGTTATACCAGCATGCTCCATATCACTATATACAAGAAGATGTATAACTTACACAAGCTGTACATATATAATTATATACAGAATATACCCAGGTTATACCAGCATGCTCCATATCACTATATACAGGAAGATGTATAACTTACACCAGCTGTACATATATAATTATATACAGAAGATGCCCAGGTTATACCAGCATGCTCCATATCACTATATACAAGAAGATGTATAACTTACACCAGCTGTACATATATAATTATATACAGAAGATACACAGGTTATACCAGCATGCTCCATATCACTATATACAAGAAGATGTATAACTTATACCAGCTGTACATATATAATTATGTACAGGAGATAACCAGGTTATACCAGCATGCTCCATATCACTATATACAAGTAGATGTATAACTTATACCAGCTGTACATATATAATTATATACAGAAGATGCCCAGGTTATACCAGCATGCTCCATATCACTATATACAAGAAGATGTATAACTTACACCAGCTGTACATATATAATTATATACAGAATATACCCAGGTTATACCAGCATGCTCCATATCACTACATACAAGAAGATGTATAACTTACACCAGCTGTACATATATAATTATATACAGAACATACCCAGGTTATAGCAGCATGCTCCAAATCACTATATACAAGAAGATGTATAACTTATACCAGCTGTACATATATAATTATATACAGAAGATGTCCAGGTTATACCAGCATGCTCCATATCACTATATACAAGAAGATGTATAACTTATACCAGCTGTACATATATAATTATATACAGGAGATACCCAGGTTATATCAGCATGCTCCATATCACTATATACAAGAAGATGTATAACTTATACCAGCTGTACATATATAATTATATACAGAAGATACCCAGTTTATACCAGCATGCTCCATATCACTATATACAGGAAGATGTATAACTAATACCAGCTAAACATATATAATTATATACAGGAGATACCCAGGTTATACCAGCTGTACATATATAATTATACACAGAAGATACTCAGGTTATACCAGCATTCTCCATATCACTATATACAAGAAGATATATAACTTATACCAGTTGTACATATATAATTATATACAGAAGATACCCAGGTTATACCAGAATGCTCCATATCACTATATACAGAAGATACCCAGGTTATACCAGCTGTACATATATAATTATATACAGGAGATACCCAGGTTATACCAGCATGCTCCATATCACTATATACAAGAAGATGTAGAACTTATACCTGCTGTACATATATAATTATATACAGAAGATGCCCATGCTATACCAGCATGCTCTATATCACTATATACAAGAAGATGTATAACTTATACCAGCTGTACATATATAATTATATACAGGAGATACCCAGGTTATACCAGCATGCTCCATATCACTATATACAAGAAGATGTATAACTTATACTAGCTGTACATATATAATTATATACAGAAGTTACCCAGGTTATACCAGCATGCTCCATATCACTATATACAAGAAAATGTATAACTTATACCAGCTGTACTTATATAATTATACACGGAAGATACCCAGGTTATACCAGCATGCTCCATATCACTATATACAAGAAGATGTATAACTTATACCAGCTGTACATATATAATTATACACAGAAGATACCCAGGTTATACCAGCATGCTCCATATCACTATATACAGGAAGATGTATAACTTATACCAGCTGTACATATATAATTATATACAGAAGATACCCAGGTTATACCAGCATGCTCCATATCACTATATACAAGAAAATGTATAACTTATACCAGCTGTACTTATATAAATATACAAGGAAGATACCCAGGTTATACCAGCATGCTCCATATCACTATATACAAGAAGATGTATAACTTATACCTGCTGTACATATATAATTATATACAGAAGATGCCCAGGCTATACCAGCATGCTCCATATCACTATATACAAGAAGATGTATAACTTATACCAGCTGTACATATATAATTATGTACAGGAGATAACCAGGTTATACCAGCATGCTCCATATCACTATATACAAGAAGATGTATAACTTATACCAGCTGTACATATATAATTATATACAGAATATACCCAGGTTATACCAGCATGCTCCATATCACTATATACAGGAAGATGTATAACTTATACCAGCTGTACATATATAATTATATACAGAAGATACCCAGGTTATACCAGCATGCTCCATATCACTATATACAAGAAGATATATAACTTATACCAGCTGTACATGTATAATTATATACAGAAGATACCCAGGTTATACCAGCATGCTCCATATCACTATATACAAGAAGATGTATGTTATACCAGCTGTACATATATAATTATATACAGAAGATACCCAGGTTATACCAGCATGCTCCATATCACTATATACAGGAAGATGTATAACTTATACCAGCTGTACATATATAATTATATACAGGAGATACCCAGGTTATACCAGCATGCTCCATATCACTATATACAAGAAGATGTATAACTTATACCAGCTGTACATATATAATTATATACAGAAGATACCCAGGTTATACCAGCATGCTCCATATCCCTATATAGAGGAAGATGTATAACTTATACCAGCTGTACATATATAATTATATACAGAAGATACCCAGGTTATACCAGCATGCTCCATATCACTATATACGGGAAGTGCGGTTCTTGTACTTAAGCATGTTTTTAAAAAAAAACTTTTGGATTTTTTGGACCGTGGGAATCATAACATTAATGTTTGCGAATTGAACCCTGGAAATATAAGGCTGGGTTCACACGTGGCGGAATTTCACTTAAATTACGCTGCGGACACTCCGCAGCGTTAATCCGCAGCGGAGCCGTTTTTGCATTGACTTCCACTTCTATTTAGAAGTGTTCGTTTAGACGATGCGTAACATTCCGCTGCGGAGCATAGGCTGCGGAGCGGAATTTGGTGTCCGCAGCATGCTCTGTCTGTTGCGGAGCAGTGGCGGACTCATGGCGGAATTTCTCCATTGACTTCAATGGAGATTCTAAGTTCCGCAATGAAGTCCGCAGCTGTCATGCACATGTTATGTGTGCTGCGGATGCGTCTTGCTTTTTTGCCATGACATTTCTTCATTCTGGCTGGACCTATGTATTTCTAGGTCTACAGCCAGACTGAGGAAGTCAATGGGGCTCCCGTAATGACGGGAGCGTTGCTAGGAGACGTCTGTAAATAGTCACTGTCCAGGGTGCTGAAAGAGTTAAGCGATCGGCAGTAACTGTTTCTGCACCCTGGACAGTGACTACCGATCACAATATACAGCAACCTGTAAAAAAATATAAGTTCATACTTACCGAGAACTCCCTGCTTCTGTCTCCAGTCCGGCTTCCCAGGATGACGTTTCAGTCTAAGTGACGGCTGCAGCCAATCACAGGCCAAGCACAGGCTGCAGCGGTCACATGGACTGGCGCGTCATCTAGGGAGGTCGGGCTGGATGCCGAAAGAGGGACGCGTCACCAAGACAACGGCCGGTAAGGGCATGACCACACGTGGCGGATTTCCTCCGCAACTGTCCGCATCAATGCCGCACAGAATCTGCGTTGCAGATTCTGCTGCGGATCTGCACAAAATGTGCAGTACATTGATGCGGACTAGCTGCTGCGGACTGCGGGAAAAGTGCTTCCCTTCTCCCTATCAGTGCAGGATAGAGAGAAGGGACAGCACTTTCCCTAGTGAAAGTAAACGATTTTCATACTTACCGGCCGTTGTCTTGGTGACGCGTCCCTCTTTCGGCATCCAGCCCGACCTCCCTGGATGACGCGCCAGTCCATGTGACCGCTGCAGCCTGTGCTTGGCCTGTGATTGGCTGCAGCCGTCACTTAGACTGAAACGTCATCCTGGGAGGCCGGACTGGAGACAGACGCAGGGAGTTCTCGGTAAGTATGAACTTATATGTTTTTTTACAGATACATGTATATTGAGATCGGTAGTCACTGTCCCGGGTGCAGAAACAGTTACTGCCGATCACTTAACTCTTTCAGCACCCTGGACAGTGACTATTTACAGACGTCTCCTAGCAACGCTCCCGTCATTACGGGAGCCCCATTGACTTCTTCAGTCTGGCTGTAGACCTAGAAATACATAGGTCCAGCCAGAATGAAGAAATGTCATGGTAGTAAAACCAATACGCTCCGCAGCACACATAAGATCTGCAGACTTCATTGCGGAATTTTGACTCTCCATTGAAGTCAATGGAGAAATTCCGCCATGAGTCCGCCACTGCTCCGCAACAGACAGAGCATGCTGCGGACACCAAATTCCGCTCCGCAGCCTATGCTCCGCAGCGGAATTTTACGCCTCGTCTAAACGAACACTGCTAAATTAAAGTGTAAGTCAATGGACAAACGGCACCGCTGCGGATTAACGCTGCGGAGTGTCCGCAGCGGAATTTTAGTGAAATTCCGCCACGTGTGAACCCAGCCTAAGTATGAAATTCGTTTACTTTCACTAGGGAAAGTGCTGTCCCTTCTCTCTATCCTGCACTGATAGGGAGAAGGGAAGCACTTTTCCCGCAGTCCGCAGCAGCTAGTCCGCATCAATTTACTGCACATTTTGTGCAGATCCGCAGCAGAATCTGCAACGCAGATTCTGTGCGGCATTGATGCGGACAGTTGCGGAGGAAATCCGCCACGTGTGGTCATGCCCTTAATCCATCTCATGACAACATATTGTATTATTTGTTTGTCGCCACTTCTTGTGTATTCAATTCTGACATCTCATGAGGGTAATGCATATATCCAACTGTTCGCTTCAAATGTGCAGGGAGATTTGTGTAATTGCCTATGCAAGATCTATCACATTGTGTTGAGAAAATTGATAGGTTCATAGTAGGTTAATGATATGAGGTCTACAAACAAAAGTCATCATATGGGCAGCTGAGATTCAGAGCCCGCAGACTCCATTGTCATAGCAAATTAAACCTTTTAATAAGCCGTCTTGGTTTCCACTGTTTTCTGTCCTTTGCAGAGGCACAAAAAGTGTTGAATTCACTGTGGGGATCCAGATAACTCTACAGCAGATTTTACAATTTATGTTCATGTGTTTTTGTATTTAATTAACTGTAACAAATTGAAATTATTTGTTTGCTTTGTAAAGTTGGTTTAATTAGAATTTCATTAAGCTGAACGTAGTTGGTGAATCTGCTGCTTTTTATTTATAATAATTATGTTAATAGTTTAAATGATCAGAAGTAACTCGATTACAGGCAATGCGGAAAAGCAGGTATCACTGATGTATGAAAGAAATGGACCTAATGACAAGTAACTTTTTTTGTAGCTTTGCTATTTTTATCACTTATTCAGGAGCAGAAAAAACATTCACATAAAATTTTAAAGTGTAAGTTCAATAGTTCTTATAAACTTTTTATATAATGACAGTAAATGTTATTATTTTGTAAATACATTACTTTGAAATTGACGTATTTTATACTGATTTTGTATTAATATTATTCTCCTGAGCTGCGCTCACTATTCTGCTGGTGAAGCCACTGTGCAAATGCATGTCATTACTTATCTTGTATTAATCCTGTGTTGCATCCTGTATTATACTCCAGAGCTGCACTCAATATTCTGCAGGTGGATTCACTGTGTACACACATTACATTACTTATCCTGTACTGATCCTGAGTTATATCCTGTATTATACTCCAGAGCTGCACTCACTATTCTGCTGGTGGAGTCACTGTGTATATACATTAC
Source organism: Rhinoderma darwinii (assembly GCF_050947455.1). Classification (NCBI taxonomy): domain Eukaryota; kingdom Metazoa; phylum Chordata; class Amphibia; order Anura; family Rhinodermatidae; genus Rhinoderma; species Rhinoderma darwinii. The sequence continues at coordinate 80,662,224 of NC_134698.1, read as the reverse complement.
ATTACTTATCCTGTACTGATCCTGAGTTACATCCTGTATTATACTCCAGAGCTGCACTCTTTATTCTGCTGGTGGAGTCACTGTGTATATACATTACATTACTTATCCTGTACTGATCCTGAGTTACATCCTGTATTATACTCCAGAGCTGCACTCTTTATTCTGCTGCTGGAGCCACTGTGTACATACATTACATTACTTATCCTGTACTGATCCTGAGTTACATCCTGTGTTATACTCCAGAGCTGCACTCACTATTCTGCTGGTGGAGTCACTGTGTACATACATTACATTACTTATCCTGTACTGATCCTGAGTTATATCCTGTATTATACTCCAGAGCTGCACTCACTATTTTGCTGGTGGAGTCACTGTGTACATACATTACATTACTTATCCTGTACTGATCCTGAGTTATATCCTGTATTATACTCCAGAGCTGCACTCACTATTCTGCTGGTGGAGTCACTGTGTACATACATGACATTACTTATCCTGTACTGATCATGAGTTACATCCTGTATTATACTCCAGAGCTGCACTCACTATTCTGCTGGTGGAGTCACTGTGTACATACATGACATTACTTATCCTGTACTAACCCTGAGTTACAGATTTATGGTTTTTTTTACGTGGCAGGGGCTTTTGAGACCCATGAGGCCCCAGGGTCTGGTTTTGACTGCTACCACTGCTCTCCACCAGGGTTAGTTACACCTAAAAAAGCAATATATCGGTGTGTTTTTTCATGGTATTGTAGATAGGGTTGTTATAAGGGTTATGTGAATTCATATGAATTCATCATTTACATTATCATTTATTTTATATTTTTATACTTGTCGAGCAGTAAACTCTTTCCATGTATTCTTGCTTTGCGTTCCACTGTTTTTCTGACCTTTCTCCACGTTCGCCCACATAAGTACCAATCCTGCATAATCCCACAGCAATAACTTTAAATCCACAGCAGCTAAGGTAAAGCTCAGATTTTCAAAGTCGTTCTAAGCTTTAGGTTTCCGAAGACTTGAGTCACATGACTGGAGTCCAAAATGTGATTGCTGATATTAGCTTGTCACACTGGTTGGATGGGGGTCACAAGAACGTGTAAAGTATGGCACAGACACAGCGAGTGCTACTGTAACACATGGAGCACATACGCATAATAGCAGCTGATGCCGCAGTCTAATGTCAACTCAATGTCACTTCATAATTGCCTTTGCAGTAACAAAACAACGAGATACACGGAGCAATAATAAAAATAAAATGTATTATTATTTACAGCTACTAAGTACATATTATTATACCGGGTGAGTCAAGAGTCGGAAACCACAAAAATATCTTTGATGTCTCTGAAAGTTCATATAGACAGTTCATATAGACATCATAGAGGGACCACAGTTCATATAGACATCATAGAGGGACCACAGCTCATATAGACATCATAGAGGGACCACAGCTCATATAGACATCATAGAGGGGGGTTCTCGCATCAGCAAAGAGAGACACTAAGTAAGACCGGCTCATGCTCTGGCCCATACATGTATGAATTTATTCGATTGACCGGCATGAACTGGTACTTATTATTTATGTCATACTACTCTTGGCAATAATAACTGTACGCCAGGAGTTTCCAAGAGCCAGACCTGCAGTGATGAGCTGTCCGCCATGGGGCCATTAGAGAAGGGGGTATCTTCATGAAACAACCCCTTATAAGGGTATTGATTGATAGATTGATATAGTTATTATTATTATCATCATCATGTATTAAAGGGATGTTTCCATCACCAGGATATGTTGATATTGATCGGTGGGGGTCTGACTTCTGGAACCACCTCCGATCCTGGGAATGAAGGGGCTGCAGCGGCATTCAAGTGAAGCTGATTTAGAGCTGGTGGCCGGAAGCTGTGGAAAAAAACTTTAAAGGTGCTGCAAAACCAGCGCTGCAGCACCCTTCACCCCCCCCCCCTTCGGACCACCACCCATCAGAAAGTAATGGGATATACTAGCTAAATGACAATACTTTCTGGGATGGGAAAATACTTTTAAGTGGTATCTTTAACATTTGTTATTAGCATTATTATTATTATTTATATCACAATTCATATTTATACTATTTGTATTACTTGTATTATTTAAAAAAAAAATCTTACAATATTATTATTATTACGTTTTTTTACACAATATGAGGGGTCAATATTATACACAGTTATTATGTATTATGATTCATTATTATTATTATGTTGTTGTTATTTATATTACAATTCATATTTTTATTATTTGTATTACTTGTATTTTTTTTCTTGCAATATGTTACAAAGTTATTTTTATTACTTTTATTATTATGATTATTTTTCTTTCACAATATGAGGGGTCAATATTATACACAGTTATTAGTTATTATGATTTTTTTATTGTTATTATTATGTCTATATTTAGATTACAACTCATATTTTTATTATTTGTTTTGTATTATTTTGTATGATTTATTCTTACAATATGAGAGGTTAATATTATATAAAGTTATTATTATTATTATTATTATTATTATTATTATTATTATTATTATTATGTTGTTGTTTTTTCCATAATATGAGGGGTCAATATTATATACAGTCATTATTTATTATTATTATTATTATTATTATTATTATTATATGTTCTACAATATGAGGTCAAAATTATACAAAATTATCATTTATTATTATTATTATTTTACAATATGAGGGGTCAATATGATACATAGTCATTATTTATTATGATTTATTATTATTAATATTATTATTTTAATATCTATTTATTACAGCTGCAAATAAAACTATACATAATGTGGCTTATTTTTCTTAATCACAGTATTGAAGAGAAAACCACACTCTTATGTATGGATTAATCTACTTCACAGGAGGGGCTTCTCCGAGGTCTCTGACTAACAGGTATGAATGCTGGGAATGCTGATTTCTATCCCAGAACAATATGCTAGCAATCAATGACAGCCCCATGGCCTAAGCACATAACACTGAATTGATCTCTCTTCTCATTTACTTATACAGAGAACGTTTCCTCCATTATTGCTTATAAAATCCGATGTCAACACTGAGCAATATTGATGAAATTAACCATCCATTGACAGGCTCCCTTCATCATTAGCTCATATGTCTGATACCCCCCCCCCCCCTCAGTCATGTGGTTTAGTGTCCATCATACTGGAAATTAGGAAATTATTCTTACTGGGGTGGACTGACCATTCAGCAAGCGGGCAATGCCCAAAGAGCGTTAGGGGGGCCTATAGCCAAACTGCACCAAAAATATTTACAGAAGGTTGGAGTTCATAATCTGACCATAGAGTTATATGTTAAATGTTATCTACCTGTAGCTACCACAATATACAAGAATACTAAAGTGCCCCTAGTGGTGGCTGCAGGCAAGTGGAATTTTATCATTTACCTCTATGGCTCTTTGAAGGTAATCAGGAGATTTGCAAAATCTTCAACAGATGATTGGAGCTCCAACTATTATAAAGATACATGGTGCAGTTTATAAGATTACAATATTACAAAAAAACTCTGCCTGAAAAATACAGTCAAAATAATTCCTCGTTGGTCTTTCATGGCGACGACTAGACCACAGTGACATTGCATTTACATATGATGTCACATTGCTGCGTTGTCCAATGGCCGTGGGCCACAGTGATATTTCTTCCATAGGAATTAAATGTGGATGGTAAACATCCTATAACCCTATTTTACAAGAGCTAAAACATTCACAGTCTGCCACTGATGCTTTCTATTTGGATAAATACATAGTTAATACTTGATATTATGAAGCTGCATCCCCCTCCTACCCCATGTCTTCTATTTACTGTTTTACAATAGATGATTTTTTTTGGAAACTAAGGCTAAGATCACACTAGCGTTAGTATACGTTTACCTCTCTTCCGTCAGAGGAAGAGAGGATCGAAAGATTAAACAGAAAGCAACGGTTCAAAATTACCATTGTTTTCAATGGTAATTCTTTTGTTTCAGTTGCTTTCCATTTGTCTCCGTTCGCTATGGTTCCGTTTTTTTTTTCATGTGTCAAAAAAAAATGGAAACCTAGCGAACGGAAACAATTGGCGTTTAATCTTTCGATCCTATCTTCCCCCGCGCAAGAGAGGTAAATGTATTGTTATGGAATCACTGGTTGCGCAATTCCCAAAAGGCTGCTCGAAACTGTCGCTAATAAGCGTGCAAACAAAACCGCAACCCCAAATCCATCACAATTCTGATCGACAGAGTCTAAGGCTACTCTGAGCTTGAAAATGGCTTCAATGGGAAGGTGAAACGTTGCCTGTATGTTGGGTGAATAAATTTTGGATTTTTATACCACTGGAGTGCTGCCTCTTCTTTTGTATTAAGGCTACTCTGAGGTATTCACCAGAGCCCAACGCAAGGCGGGATGGTTTTTGCTGCACAGAACCCAGGTTGTTGTAACAGAGTTCAGTGTTGGATAAGAGGTGCAATGCAGGCAATACCTGAACAGGAACTAGACAGCCAGAGGGTAAACAGAAAGTCCAAAACAGATCGAGCGCAGATCAGGTACAGCAGAGGTCAAAACCAGCCGGGAGCAGATAATCAAAATCGGTAAACAAAGGGTTAACGAGACAACCCGAGGCCAGTTTCCAAGAATTCCAGAAGTCTAGGGCACAGGGTAAAGGCCCTTTTACACTGGCCGATAAGCGGCTGGTGCAGCAAGTGCCGATCAACGAGACATCGTTGATCGACGCTCGTTTGCTCCTGTCACACGGAGCTATGGATGGGGATGTGCGGTCGTTACTCTGATCGCTCGTCCCCATACATAATTATCATGTCGGCAGCGAGTCTCCCTGTTTACACACCAAGATGCGCTGCCGACAACCAGAATATTTTACTTTTTTTAAATGTTACGACCAGCAGTTTGCTCGTTCATCTGCTGATCGTTCCCCTGTTTACACCCGGCAATTATCGGCAACGAGCATTCTGTGAACGCTCGTCTGACCGATAATCGTCCAGTGTACAACCCCCTTAAGTGAGAGCTTGATCACCACACCTAAGTAAGGATAAAATTCACACGCAAAGAAAGAGGGAGGAGGCCAAGTATAAATACCCACCCTACACCTGACAGGAAGAAGACAGAGAAGTGGGACTGGCTCAGGAAGTAAACAGAACCGCCCAGAAGTTAGACCAGTAGTCATGATGATCTAAAAGACACAGACGCTTCCTAACACGTATACTAACGCTAGTGTAACCTTCGCCTAAGACGGTTTATGAACAGTGACTGCCGGCAGGAAGTGCGGAACTACACGTTAATGGAAGGTGATGAAGTTCACCCCAAAAATATATATTACAAAGTTTACTTATGTATTTACTGTCACACCTATGACAGCACTGTAGAGAGATTGTCATTATTCACATCAGTCCCTGTCCCCAATGGGAGTTGCAATCCAATTCCCCTACCTCAGACAGACATTAGAGCCAATTTCAAAAGAAGCCAAAATAACCAATCAGTATGTTTTTGGAGTATGGGAGAAAATCGCAAAACACCTGTACGGAGAACATACAAACTCAACGCAAATATTGTCCTGGGTCAGATTCGAACCTGGGGCCCCAGTGCTATAAAACACCAGTGCTAACCACTGAGATACCAAACTGCCCAAATACTATCCACTCACTATTCACGTGTTCATTTATAAAAAATAAAAAAACAATAGAAACCATTCACTAGAAAAGAAACATCTGGAATTGGGGGCACATACTTTTTCCCAGTGCAGAAAAAAATGAAGATGAAAAAGAAAATCCTGTACATTTTCCTTTTATGAGACTATTTAAGCATGAAGAAAAAGAAAAAAGGAGATTGTGTCGCTCTAGTCTGGTCACATCGTAAAATTCTTAGTGGAATTCTCCCTCCGCCAACTCTTATCAGTGAAGTTCTGTTCCTGAGGATTATTCTGTGTCAGAATTTAGATACATCGTCTCTTTTTCCTTTCTACATTTGAAACTTCACAATAGGTTTTGTTATTGTATGCCACAGCAGGGGAAGGATTCTTGGCACACATTGTTGGCAGTTTTATTTGTCTTTGAGATAGTGAAGCTGCACTTCATGGAATATATCATCCAGATGAACCCTGCAGCTGGGATAATGCAGTAAATAAACCTCCTAATTGCAGCCTTGGGCTTTTTTTAGGATATTCATTGATGCGTACCACATCAGAAGATCAAAATGTCAGATTGTATTTTGCATTTTACCTATTTCAGGCAGGACAGCTCTCGGCAAAGTTTATTTGGAGGACTAAAGGAAAAAAACAAAAATGTTAAGATGGGAAAACCCATCACATTGACTGTAAGGTCTGAACATGTGAGCGATCTGATTATGCTTTTATATATAAGATGATTTCATCCATATAATCGATCTTCTTCTATTTCCTGTAGGGTGGACTACTGCTCCTCTTTAGGCTAGGTAGGGGCTGACTGTAGGGTTTTATAATGGAATGAAGTCCAAAAACTTGAGAACCTCCAGAAACATTTGTATCTATATGTTGTTACATTTGTTTTAGAAATACTACAAACACTGATAAACACACGCACACGCACACGCACACACAGACACTTTTGTAGAAATCTCTGCTGTTTGTTGCCACCACTAGAGGGCGATCTTTATGCAGCTCCTATAGGCGCCTTATACAACTGTATACATATTGCCATGGGCATACATGCAGGTGAGATGGCCCTATAGTAAAGATAGAATTGGGCCCATTTTTAATGCTTGTTAACATTACCATTTCTCTAACCATGTGGGACATGAGGACTTGATGCTTATTTTTCCGTCTTCTGTCAATGATCTGTGGGTTTATTCCCCATGACGTTGTTTGATCACATTGTGGGGTCTGTCAGGAGTGGGATATTTCTTCACAAGTTCTCTCCACTTATATTAAAAAATGCAGCCAACCTGTGCTGGGAGCCTTTACTTCAGTGGCCCTATAGCAGCTATATTGGATGCCTCTATGGAATATGCGCTCTTGCATATCGCCCACTAGTGGTCACAATCGATAAATAGGAGGTTTGCAAATTTCTGAGTAGGGGAAAAGGGCAGCATTGCTCTATACTAAAGAATCTCAGCACCAGGGCTTCATCAAGTGTATTAGGAAACTTTTCTTAACATCTGCCTACCATGGGACACGTGGTGGCTCAGTGGTTAGAACTTGCATACAGTCTGTATGCTCTTCCTGTGTTTCCATTGCCACAACATAAATAAATAGCTTTAAAGGATTAATCTTGTTCCTTTTCAAAAATTTTGACCAAAAGGGCTCGTTTGCTTTAGACAATCCCTGACATTAAAGTTCCCTGACATTAGGCTACTGTAGCCCCCAGCGATCAGCTGAAATCTGTGGTAAAACTGGTAATAAGAGTTAAATTTCCCTGCAGCACCACCACAGGAGAAATGAAGTATTACACTTTGTCCATTCATACCAATGTGCTGTCTGTGTAATACAGGACAGGACGGGTCCTCCAGAGAGGGAGACACTCTTTGTAATTGATCTCCACTCTGACCAAGAACTGAGAATCCTGAACAGAGGACCCCCCCCCCCCTGTATTATCTCAGAATTCATTATTAGGATGAATCAAATTTGGTTTTCCAAACTAAACAACCAATCTAAGAATATTAAATCATTTATTAAAAGAGGATGACTCAGAAATGTATATTTTCGGGGGTAATTTTTTCTATATTTTTCTATTATTTTTATTTTGTTTGTTATGCCTTAGTATCTTGTCAGTAGTAAATTTTTATTTATGTGATGCTCTTTTCCCAGACTAACATTGCAATTAAATTACATTTTAGGAGCCGATGTCACAAATAGTCTATAGAGAGTCTACCTGGTGCATCTCACTTCACGGCAATTAGAATGATATCATTATGCTCTGTTTATTGGCAGACCATGCTCGACCGAGGTGCAAAGCTCATGGAGAGATTGTAAAGAGTGCGGGAATGCTATTAATTACATAAACAGGGATCGGACTTTGCAAGCGCCATTCAATTCTCTTTAATCTTCTCTGTGTTGGTGACCTCCAGAATGCAGTTTATTGTGCTGGACTAGAACATAGACGTCCACGATTCATCATTATTTCTTTGATTTAGCCAGTGGAGAAGATGAGAGAATTTGGGTATAAATTAATTCAAAAAAAACTTTCATTGCTCAGTTTTAGATTAGCTTCATGCGGCGACCATTGCCCCTTTCATATAGACAGCTGGGAGCAAAGGTTGGAGAAAGCCATTGTTAAGAGAGTGGCAATGTAATGAGATTGCCATAGCTCTCAATGTGTCATGAGCTGAGGAATGTTGGGAGCTTGAATTGAAGATGTTGTAATTAAGGAAGGATACAGATACTTGTCAAACTGCTTTAAATAATAGCAGGACTTATAGAATCCATTGCCACAGGTGACTTCCTTATAAAAGAATAGTGTAGAATTTAATTTCTGAAAATGATATATTAAAGAATTAAGAAAGTTGCTTTGCAAATTGGTTGTAGAATTCCTTTTTACTATTGCAGTCACTCTCCCGGTATTATATGTGTAAAGTGACACTTCTGTGTGCTGTTTTGTGAGAATAACCATAACTACCCAAAATATACAAGAATATAACTACTATAATACTGCCCCTATATATAAGAATATGACTACTATAATACTGGCCCTATATACAAGAATATAACTACTATAATACTGCCCCTATATACAAGAATATAACTACTATAATACTGCTCCTACATACAAGAATATAACTACTATAAAACTGCTCCTATATACAAGAATATAACTACTATAATACTGCCTCTTATATACAAGAATATAACTACTATAATACTGCCCCCTATATACAAGAATATAACTACTATAATACTGCTCATATACAAGAATATAACTACTATAATACTTCTCCTATATACAAGAATATAACTACTATAATACTGCCCCCTATATACAAGAATATAACTACTATAATACTGCCCCTATATACAAGAATATAACTACTATAATACTGCCCCCTATATACAAGAATATAACTACTATAATACTGCCCCTATATACAAGAATATAACTACTATAATACTGCCCCTATATACAAGAATATAACTACTATAATACTGCCCCTATATACAAGAATATAACTACTATAATACTGCCCACTATATACAAGAATATAACTACTATAATACTGCCCACTATATACAAGAATATAACTACTATAATACTGCCCACTATATACAAGAATATAACTACTATAATACTGCCCCTATATACAAGAATATAACTACTATAATACTGCCCCCTATATACAAGAATATAACTACTATAATACTGCCCCTATATACAAGAATATAACTACTATAATACTGCCCCTATATACAAGAATATAACTACTATAATACTGCCCCTATATACAAGAATATAACTACTATAATACTGCCCCCTATATACAAGAATATAACTACTATAATACTGCTCCTATATACAAGAATATAACTACTATAATACTGCTCCTATATACAAGAATATAACTACTATAATACTGCTCCTATATACAAGAATATAACTACTATAATACTGCCCCTATATACAAGAATATAACTACTATAATACTGCCCCTATATACACGAATATAACTACTATAATACTGCCCCTATATACAAGAATATAACTACTATAATACTGCCCCTATATGCAAGAATATAACTACTATAATACTGCCCCTATATACAAGAATATAACTACTATAATACTGCCCCCTATATACAAGAATATAACTACTATAATACTGCCCCTATATACAAGAATATAACTACTATAATACTGCCCCTATATACAAGAATATAACTACTATAATACTGCTCCTATATGCAAGAATATAACTACTATAATACTGCTCCTATATACAAGAATATAACTACTATAATACTGCTCCTATATACAAGAATATAACTACTATAATACTGCTCCTATATACAAGAATATAACTACTATAATACTGCTCCTATATACAAGAATATAACTACTATAATACTGCCCCTATATACAAGAATATAACTACTATAATACTGCCTCCTATATACAAGAATATAACTACTAGAATACTGCTCCCTATATACAATAATATAACTACTATAAGGGTATGTGCACACACACTAATTACGTCCGTAAGTGACGGACGTATTTCGGCCGCTAGTCCCGGACCGAACACAGTGCAGGGAGCCGGGCTCCTAGCATCATACTTATGTACGATGCTAGGAGTCCCTGCCTCGCTGCAGGACCACTGTCACGTACTGAAAACATGATTACAGTACGGGACAGTTGTCCTGCAGAGAGGCAGAGACTCCTAGCATCGTACATAAGTATGATGCTAGGAGCCCGGCTCCCTGCACTGAGTTCGGTCCGGAACTTGCGGCCGAAATACGTCCGTATATTACGGACGTAATTAGTGTGTGTGCACATACCCTAATACTGCCCCCTATATACAAGAATATAACTACTATAATACTGCCCCTATATACAAAAATATAACTACTATAATACTGCTCCTATATACAAGAATATAACTACTATAATACTGCCCCCTATATACAAGAATATAACTACTATAATACTGCCCCCTATATACAAGAATATAACTACTATAATACTGCCCCCTATATACAAGAATATAACTACTATAATACTGCCCTCTATATACAAGAATATAACTACTATAATACTGCCCCTATATACAAGAATATAACTACTATAATACTGCTCCTATATACAAGAATATAACTACTATAATACTGTCCCTATATACAAGAATACAACTACTATAACACTGCCCCTATATACAAGAATATAACTACTATAATACTGCCCCTATATACAAGAATATAACTACTATAATACTGCCCCTATATACAAGAATATAACTACTATAATACTGCCTCCTATATACAAGAATATAACTACTATAATACTGCCCCTATATACAAGAATATAACTACTATAATACTGCCCCTATATACAAGAATATAACTACTATAATACTGCCTCCTATATACAAGAATATAACTACTATAATACTGCCCCTATATACAAGAATATAACTACTATAATACTGCCCCTATATACAAGAATATAACTACTATAATACTGCTCCTATATACAAGAATATAACTACTATAATACTGCTCCCTATATACAAGAATATAACTACTATAATACTGCCCCTATATACAAGAATATAACTACTATAATACTGCCCCCTATATACAAGAATATAACTACTATAATACTGCCTTCATATACAAGAATATAACTACTATAATACTGCCCCCTATGTACAAGAATATAACTACTATAATACTGCTCCTATATATAAGAATATAACTTTTATAATACTGCTCCTATATATAAGAATATAACTACTATAATACTGCTCCTATATACAAGAATATAACTACTATAATACTGCTCCTATATACAAGAATATAACTACTATAATACTGCTCCTGTATACAAGAATATAACTACTATAATACTGCCCCTATATACAAGAATATAACTACTATAATACTGCCCCCTATATACAGGAATATAACTACTATAATACTGCCCCTATATACAAGAATATAACTACTATAATACTGCTCCTTTATACAAGACTATAACTACTATAATACTGCCCCTATATACAGGAGTAATCATTGCTAATGAACGTCACTTGAGCTCACACTTTTTGTAAAATGTGACTTTCTCATTCTTTTTATATTTGTGTGTCAGAATGTATTTCTTTCTATAGGAGAATAACTTAGCAGATATATGACTTCCTTGTCAAACTTTTCTTACTGACATGCACATATTGGCTGTACAATAATTTGTATAATAAGTAAAATAACTTCCTGGGAGAATTCTAAACCTTGAGATTACTCTTTGTGATATGTCACCAGCCCAACCTGTGACAAGACTGTTTGCCAAGATAAGCAGAATTGGATCTTGTTCTTATGGATATTAGATGAGATATGGGAGTTTGATAATTATGTCTCTGATGATCAAGCACAGACTGATGAAATCTTTCAATAGAAAAACCGTCATCACATTTGACAACGTTGAAGTAGAGAAAGAGGAAAGAAATCCCGTGGCTGAGCAGAAGACTCGATGGAGTGAGAGTGCATATTCATGTAGCGTCTCCCTTCAGAACGTTCTTCGCTATCTCTCTGATAGATGTCAGAATTCTTGTGTCAACGCAGCATTGTGTAAGTAAGGGCATGACCACACGTGGCGGATTTCCTCCGCAACTGTCCGCATCAATGCCGCACAGAATCTGCGTTGCAGATTCTGCTGCGGATCTGCACAAAATGTGCAGTAAATTGATGCGGACTAGCTGCTGCGGACTGCGGGAAAAGTGCTTCCCTTCTCCCTATCAGTGCAGGATAGAGAGAAGGGACAGCACTTTCCCTAGTGAAAGTAAACGAATTTCATACTTACCGGCCGTTGTCTTGGTGACGCGTCCCTCTTTCGGCATCCAGCCCTACCTCCCTGGATGACGCGCCAGTCCATGTGACCGCTGCAGCCTGTGCTTGGCCTGTGATTGGCTGCAGCCGTCACTTAGACTGAAACGTCATCCTGGGAGGCCGGACTGGAGACAGAAGCAGGGAGTTCTCGGTAAGTATGAACTTATATTTTTTTACAGGTTGCTGTATATTGTGATCGGTAGTCACTGTCCAGGGTGCAGAAACAGTTACTGCCGATCGCTTAACTCTTTCAGCACCCTGGACAGTGACTATTTACAGACGTCTCCTAGCAACGCTCCCGTCATTACGGGAGCCCCATTGACTTCCTCAGTCTGGCTGTAGACCTAGAAATACATAGGTCCAGCCAGAATGAAGAAATGTCATGGCAAAAAAGCAAGACGTATCCGCAGCACACATAACATGTGCATGACAGCTGCGGACTTCATTGCGGAACTTAGAATCTCCATTGAAGTCAATGGAGAAATTCCGCCATGAGTCCGCCACTGCTCCGCAACAGACAGAGCATGCTGCGGACACCAAATTCCGCTCCGCAGCCTATGCTCCGCAGCGGAATGTTACGCATCGTCTAAACGAACACTGCTAAATAGAAGTGGAAGTCAATGCAAAAACGGCTCCGCTGCGGATTAACGCTGCGGAGTGTCCGCAGCGGAATTTAAGTGAAATTCCGCCACGTGTGAACCCAGCCTAATACATCGCGTTAAGCCAGCAAAAAATCCGTGTCCAATGGAAATACGGACTGAGATACATATTTGTGGCATATTTGTGGCATCCCGGGAGAGCTGTGGACGGTGTCCATTCGACCACAAGCAGCAGAGTGGTTGAGAGTAGGGTCATTGTATACATACAGTAGGTGTTGGTTTCCCCAAATATAGAACATATAGTTATAATCAAGGGTGTTACTACCGGGGTAGCAGGCACAGCAGATGCTATAGGGTCCAGAAACTGATGGGGTCCACCACACTGATCACTGTTGGTAATTGAGGGGAAGAGAGAAATTTAATGTTCAGGAGGGGAAAGACAGTGGATGAAGAAATGTAGAGAGTAGTCCATTTCCTGAACTCACTTGCTGCTCAGGGTGGTCATTGCTGAATGGGGCCCCGTAGATACTTGTTATGCCCTTTCTTTTATAACCAGTACAGAATTTGCTATTTTTTCTCTTTCTGCCTTTTAAAATGTATGTTCTCTCTCTACATGCTTGCTGGGTGGACTGGCTCTTCCAGGTGTGATGATATCACTGGGCTAGGCAATATTAGCCAATCAAATGTCTCCACCCTGCTGCTCCCCCTGTTGCAGTTTCACTGAGGCCTTATTCACACAAGCGTTGCGCATCTCGGACGTGAAAAACTGAAGTTTTGTCCTATTTTCTCACGGACCCTTCACACGGTCCGTTGAAACAACGGGTGAACGGCCGCATTGAATTACAAAGGTCCGTGGGACGACAGTTGTATCAACGGCCGTCACACGGACGTTTAACACGCTCATGTAAATAAGGCCTAAAATACAGGGAGAGAGAGAAAGAGAAGAGAAGAGAAGCTGCATCCCCCTCCTCTTATGGCAAAGAAGGTGGTGACAGATAGATAGATAGATAGATAGATAGATAGATAGATAGATAGATAGATAGATAGATAGATAGATAGATAGATAGATAGATAGATAGATAGATAGATAGATAGATAGATAGATAGATAGATAGATAGATAGATATGAGATAGATAGATATGAGATAGATAGATAGATAGATAGATAGATAGATAGATAGATAGATAGATAGATAGATAGATAGATAGATAGATAGATAGATAGATAGAATCTATCTATCTAGCGAGCTAGCTAGCTCTGTCTGTCTATCTGTCCCAATATACTATACTCTTGTGCAGACAATGAAGACATCCCTTGGGCTATATATTTCTGAATCATTATTCTTACTGTAGCAGATTGCATTTGGTATCTCAGATAGAAATGCAATCAGTGAAAATGTTCACCCAATTAACCTGAAAACTGATTATTGGAAATATGGATTTTCTCGTTTCTTGCAGATTGGTTTGGCGCCGCTTCAAATATCTCTGTTATCACCTTAATTCTCACCTTGTGCATCTGCACTCGCCAACCTCTCATGCAAAGAAGGTTACTGGGAAGAGGCCCTGGGTTCAGAGAGGGCAACACATGAGAGCTATCGTGCTGCGAACAGACCTTAACGCACAGCGAAGAGACGTGACCTGACTACTCAAGTGTCAGAAAAGAAGGACCCTGCAAGAAATGAGATTAACTGTATCAGGTGCCGGACATTCAATGCTCCCTACAGGTTGTATCATTAGAGCAAGCAGATTTACGGTCAAAAGGAAAACTTTTTGCTAACTCTGCAGTTTGGCGCCGGCTGGAGCCAGTGCAAGAAAAAAATGATAAGGAATATTCCATATAAAAATCACGGTCATGAACTTTGATAATGGATGGAATTTACTTTGCAAAATGCGGTTCACTTGCATGAAAGTAGATTCATAGAAAAATAATGGAATAGTTATCTGTCAATCCAGGCGGACGTCTACCTACTGCATTATGATAGATTTCATTCTCGAGCCCCATACACACGGGCTCCTGTTTATTCCTATGTACAGTCAGTCAGACCTCTGCTCACAGACCTCTGTCTGCTCACCGGTGCTCGTACCGCAGTCAGAACAGACAATATTGATTTCTATAGTGTACAGTGATGTCAGTATACACTAACAATTTCTCGAAATGCTTGACGGACCATGAACATGGCTTGTTGGTTTCATGGTGCATCAAGCTCGGGAACTTTTCAGTGCGGACGGACTGTATGTTTGCTTTAGGAGTCAATGCTCTTTTGTTTGAAGGCGTCCAAGAAACATTCACTGTAGTTCAGCTGGACTCATGACGAGACTTGTGATAAATAAGTGATGGGAAACGTTTGGTTGTTGGCAATTTGTTGTTCATGTCCCACATTTTTCGGAGACTCTTTTTTAGCTACACTATATTCTTTTAGATGTTTTTTTTGTAGATTATTATTATGTCGTTAGGGCTAATAGACATCATAGATGAGGGTCTCACGCTAGGGGTCTATAAGTAAGAGCCAGCTCCCACTCTGGTGGTCCCAGTCCGTCCATGGGCTGCCATTTATTTGAATGACTGGTATGTAATACAACTGTGCCCGCTATATGGGAAATGTACGGCCAATCAAAGCTACCCAGAGGTTCCAACAGCCGGACCCATGGAGATCAGCTGATCGCTGGGGCAACTCTTTTCAAAATAGTTTTCATGAAATACTTAAGAAACTTATATAAAGTGTTATGCCTGGTGTAGAGCCTGAGGGGTTAGGGCATGACATATGAGTGTAAAGAACACCAAAGTCAGAATCCATGTGTCAAGTCCTGCACTCGACATAACACAATGTATCTGTTTTGCCCAGAGTGATTCTTTTAGAATTAATGGATACCCGCATATATGGCTGCCTATATTTCCCCTATTAAAAAGGCTCTTCCATCAAGACATCTCTGGTCCATATGAGTCAGAGCTAAGAGCCACTTACAAGCTGTATCTGTATCACATAGAAGGCTGTTTAATTTAATAAGTGCCATGTAATACTACATTTCGCCTGCAGTGGGTGCTGCATGTGAAATGTATAGCTGACTAAAAATTTTGCCTGGAAAAATCAGCTGTAGTGATGGCTCTCACGTTAAACGGGTTGTCTGTGGTTGTCAAGCTAGACTCCATACATTTACTTACAGAATTTTGTCATCACCCATTGCTAAGTGCTATGCCTACTTATTAATCCCCCTAGTATTTCAAAAGCAGAACAGATTATTATTATATTTTTTTATTTATATTACTATTAGTATTATATTTTTACTTTATTATTAGTATTATTACAATTATTATTTATGTTATCATTATTACTATTATTAATATTATTATTGTATTATTATTATTTTTATTATTATTATTTTTATTATTATTATATTATTATTATTTATATTATTATTATTATTATTATTATTTTATTATTATTATGTTTTTATTATTATTATTTTTTAAATTATTTTATTATTATTGTTATTATTAATATTATTATTTTATTTTATTATTATTGTTATTTTATTATTATTATTATTATTATTATTATTATAATTATTGTCGTTTTTTGTATATATATATAATTATTTTTATTATTTAGGAATATACCATAAAACATGTCATCATATCTCAATTAACTGTCCAAGCAGTTCTATAAACACAATCTAGTCTCCCTATTCCTAAAGGTCATCTCTGTCTAATAAAATTTGAACCTGCAAAATTCAAGCCCTTTAGAAAGTGCAGCATGTATCGTTCTCTTCTAACGGGAAATAATGAAGGAAGAGTCACATTAATATGTTGCTTCTTACCTATTGATGGAAAAGTGTTCCGGCTCCGGTGTCATTGTTACAGCTCAGACGCGGTGTCTGTGACAGGAATACAGAAATGTCTATCTGTCATATCTTACACCTTTTATGTCGTATTAACATTCTCTTTCTTTCTGAAGGTGAAATATTGGTGCAGCTGCTTCACATGCCGGGGGCGGGGGGCTGCCAAGCAAAATTTGTTTTCAAAGGTAGAGGAGTGTAAAAATATAGGATTCTATAGGTTCTATAGGAATGTAAATGACCTGATAGTTCACACGTATTAATGAATGGGATGTAAACGCAGTTTATTTCTTCTACTGCCTTATTGGACAGGATTCTCTTTCCACATCATATGAGCCAGATCCAAGTTCTGCTGTGGGAATGAAAACCTGTCTATGAATCCCAAATCAGGTGACACCATCCATGTATATTATCATACACAGTCATTGCCTTGAGTGAGGGAAATTTATGGGTGAGGGTCAGGGGTTCTCCAGAAGTTCATCGAGTGGCTGTTCTTTCCATGGTTGGGGTTTTTGCTTCCGGACCGTAACCAATGAATGTTAGACGATAGATAGAAATGTTTCTTCGGCAATACATTATCATTGTGGTTACAAATAGACAGGGGCCTGTTATATACAGTCCTACTTCTAGTTTACGGACATATCATCTATATCAAGAACAGCTTAAAAGAAGAATTGTGATAAGGGAGATGTTGGAGAACAGGAGGATTCCTTTAGATTTGAGAAAAGGGTTAATGTTGGCTGAAGATAACAAAGTCCTTTGATGTGACAAATTGGGTGACAACCACCGAGGCAGGCATTACATTGCTCATAATAGATGTTGTGACCTACCCTACATGTATCATTTTAACTAGTTATATCACCCCATAATCCCTCTCTCTCTTTTGCTTTACCTCAGTTTTTGTCTCTGGTTTTAACTTTCTATGAGCCAGAAAGCCTATTACTATCAATTAGCAATATGGCATCTGTCACTACAAGCAATGTCCCCTCCCCCGAATAATATTTCGGCTTTCCACAGTATAAGATGTTGAAGCCAAATAAATGGGGTATAGAAAGAGCTGAATGGACTACATGGCAAAAATAGAAATGGCCAGCCCATCACATCCCACTATGCTGAGACAGAAAAGCCCCACTCTTTTTGTTCCATCCCCCATCCTTTTCCATTCTTTGTAGGAGAGAAGAACGATATAACCCTCTATTGTTGAGGAGGGGATCCATTTGCTGGTTTCCACAGCCCATATGATTGGAGATTAGGCTAGCTTAAATGTGCATTGTCATATCAACAAGCTTTGCATAATTGAATAGTACAGGCAATTATAAGAAACTTTGTAATTTATTATCAGAGTAACAAGCCTCTTTCTGCTTTTATCTGACTGTTTTCCTGCTCTTCCTCTCTCTGTTAAACTGACTTTCACTCTGAAAATTCAGCTCTTTCCATCTGGAGTTGGACTGCAACTCACATGTATCCGATTACACATGTCTATGGAAGTCTATGGAGAGGGGCGGGGGAAAGACTGAGCAGGAAGTGCAGGAGATAAGAGCAGGACGACAGATATAGAAACTTTCTATCACAACCAAAACACGTTATTCACATCAGTACAGGTCAGTATTTCTCTATATATGTCCTGCATTATCCTGGGACTGTTTCTGAGTGAGAGAGAAGGTTATGGAGTGGATTCTCCTCTTATTACTGTGTAGTGTATGGCTGCCTTTCTCCACCCCCCAGGTCAGAGAGAAATACAAACTATAGATAGACCCTGAAGAGGTGAAATGTGCTAAATAATACAAAATCAAAGTCATATAATGGCCAGAAATAGTGCTGCTCCTCATGTACACACATGGTAGCTAATCCTGAAAAGTCAAATTAAACAACAGGTACCCTTTAAGTTAGAGCGCCTCTACTCATTGACCCCCCTGGAAACCTCATTGTTTGTCTCCAATAAATGTATGACTTTCCACAAGGGCATGCATCTCATAGAGGCAAGCAAGGTGGCTACTATGGAGCACATGAAGGTAGGGGGCCAAATCAAGTTGCCCTATCCTTCTTTTGCATGGGTAAACCTGCACATGGTTTCTTCTCTACAGGAACCTCCATATAAGAAGGGGGAAGCAACCACAAGACTCATTGTCCGCAGGAGATGGGTAGGAGGGTCAACAAGCACTGGACTGTCCAGTTATTAGGGTGGCATGTTGACATGAACCAGCACCAGCAGGGAGCCCCTTTTTACTATGGGGCCATATCTCCTCTATGCCTACCCCTGTTTCCCATATAAAGCCAGTTGCTGGTTTAGTTAAGATATAGGGTTTGACCAGCAATAGACGACACTCAATGACAAATTCCCTTGCTGACTTTATTCAATTCTTTATACAATAGGCACAGCAGTCCTCCACGTAATAACTCAGCTCCAGAAGCAAACTAAATATCCAGGGGTGAAGAAACCAAGCATGCAATGTTTGTAGTGATAGAAAGCGCAGCACATCTGAATAAGTAATTGTGTGGAAGTTGCAGTAAAACTGTATTGTCAGGCGTCCTCCCTCCTCGACTGTCCTTTTTAGCCTCAAACTCAGTTTGGTATTTTCATTGTATTCCCCACATTTGTATGCAAATCAAATGAGACAAATCAGCATAATTGTATCCCACCACCACCAGTCATGACACAAAAAGTGTTACAGTTACGCAGCACAAAGGGAAAGATTGGCGATCAGATTCAATTTTAATAATGCATTAAGGCAAGAACAGCGTGTCTCCTTTTTATTTCAACATCCACAGATTTTCGAGATTTTCTCATCTACCTGTGCTGCAAGAGAAAAGTGCTGATCTTGGAAGTCATGTAAAATCTAAGATGCCATGAAGCAGAATACGCAGAAAATTTCAGTTCACGCTTCGTGGCTCTTGCTTTGAGCCAAATTAGCTCTTTCTCTAGAAAAAAACAGCAAAACTTCTCCCAATACAAATATATATGTGTATGTATGTATATATGTGTATATATATAGATACAAAAATAGAATCCAGCAGCACGCCTTAGGGAACTGACCACTGTCCCTCTAGACAAAAAGCAGTAAATAGGCAGCACTCACAAAGGCTTATAGTGAAAAAAGAGGGTGCTTTGTTGACCCCAAAAGGGGCTCAGGTTGTGTGAGTCGAAACGTTAGACTTTTGGGGTCAATAAAGCACCCTCTTTTTGCACTATAAGCCTTTGTGAGTGCTGCCTATTTACTGTGTTTTATATATAATATATATACCTACGCCATTAAATATAAATAAATATGCATTACTTCTAAATCTACTTAGAATAGGGAGGTTCTTAGCGCACATTTTGATCAAATTGTGTGAGCCCACCTGCCACGACAAGGCGACCTCTATGAGGTGGGAACCTATACTGCACATACACCCAGAACTGGGACTAAACCTACATATTCTTGGGGATGGTAGCAACCAGAATTAAACTAATTAAAATCACCCAGGGCAGAATGGGGAGTGCAAGATCAAAAATGGAGGCGGTCACTAACCCCACATATATGAATCACATAAACACAAAAGAGAAAGGCTCAGGTTGTGTGCCTATTCACTGTTTTTTTAAATATAATCTATATCTCTATATATATATATATATATATATATATATATATATATATATATATATATATATACACAGGGTGGGCCATTTATATGGATACACCTAAATAAAATGGGAATGGTTGGTGATATTAACTTCCTGTTTGTGGCACATTAGTATATGGGAGGGGGGAAACTTTTCAAGCTGGGTGTTGACCATGGCGGCCATTTTGAAGTCGGCCATTTTGTATCCAACTTTAGTTTTTTCAATGGGAAGAGGGTTATGTGACACATCAAACTTATCGAGAATTTCACAAGAAAAACAATGGTGTGCTTGGTTTTAACGTTACTTCGATGCACTCTCTGTGTCATTAACTATAGATCCTAGCATGCCATTCTCCATCTATCCTATTAGGGCATATAAACATCATTGTGGGGGGTCCTGTTTGGGACTAACTCAGTGAAATGGAGCACTCTGATAGGTCAATGCTCAATATTACATGTCGACCGATTATTTGAAGGGTTCCCATATGATACTACTATCCCCTGCAGGGACCACTGCAGGAAAATCCATCCGTCACATGGAGCTTCCACCAGCAATGACCCCAAGGGGGTAGAGTAGCCAGACCCTTAGCGATCAGTGGGTTACTGGGGCAGCTAAATTTTACAAAAGGTTTTCCGGATGAACTCCAGTCACCAACGTACTATCAGAGTGTTGGAGGACAATGACTGTTAGGCAAACTTATACATTGGAAATGTTGGAATATCTTATATTTTAATTATGTGAGGATTTTAAAATTAATTATTTTCAACCACAAGGGGTGGAGTCGATACATTTGCTTGCGTGGGAATATATTTGTCACTGAGATAATAGTCACAGGTTGCTACAATGTAGAAACTTTACTGTAACAATAAATACAGAAATCATTAAGCCTTTACTGTTAGGTCTTGGACAACCCATTTAACATTTGTAAAATTAGATTTTCAGCAATTTTCCTAGCCAGATAGAGGGGGCATAGAGGGGGCCGTAGAAATCATTCGTAAAAAATAGGACATGTGCTATATATTTTTTGATTTTACGGACCGTGCTTATAATGGTAGCACGTCGTGACTGTCCGCTGACGCCCGTGTCCGTAATCACAGACCATGATTACGGGCGCAGTCGTGTGCAGGGGGCCTTAATGTCTAAATACCTGAGTGCTATAAAAAATACTATTGAACAATCATTCAATTAATTAAAATTTACACTTTCTCCATTAATTATTTTTACTAAACTTATAGCGCCTCTGAGTGCCAAGTCACATAATGCCGACTCTGGAGCTATTAAGTTAAATTAAAACCTTCAGAAGAAGTCTCCGAAGAATTCTGACATCGAAATTTTAATTTAAAAGCAATAAAATGTTAACGTTTATTGACACGCTGACACCAAGAATTCACTTCATAGATCTCGCTCGTATTTTTGATACATTGTTCTTCTCAGTGGAGCCGGAGCGTTATGTATTTATTCCTATTATTGGATTGAGTCTTTGTATATTGAGAGAATATAAATGATCAGGTATGGAGTGTAATGGAATTATAGCTCCTCTTCTTAATTGCCATACGTTTTGAATAGGTGAACGTATATAATGTCGTCTGACTTTAATGTAGTCAGCAGGAAACAAAAATCTATGAATCCAAAGGCTGCAGATTGTCAATTATTTTGAATAGGAAACAACGTGGGCGGATCAATTTTTTTTATAGGTTATTTCCAGAGATTCAGCTGATTTGTGAAAATATGACCGTGGACAGGCTTCGCCTTGCCCAAATTACAAAAACAAATAAAATGAGTGAATAAATAAAACAATGTTTAATAAATGAATAAGAAAATGATTAAATAAATGATACAATATTTAATTATAAATACATAACTAATTTCTGAAAAAATAAGTAAATTAAAAGTTAAAAAAAATGCAAAATAATGACATTAATAATATTAATAAAGATCATTCTAGTTACATTTCTTATGGAGATTTTGCTTGAAACTCCTGTGAGGTGACAACTTTGTGTTCTCCAATATAAGATATAGCATCTATATTTGAAATACAAATTCAGTGTTTATTGATAAAGTGAAAGAACTCTATAGGACACGATTACACTAATGCACAGGATATATTATAATGGCTCCACTCCACATGCATGTAGAGCTCTTCTATTATGTAGTATTGGGAGTCATTAAACCCCTAAGAGGAGAAGCCCAGTTGTGACTTCCTACCCCCCCCTCCCCCTGTATAGTTATGCCACTAGTTATGCAGAATACTGTCACTGGTTCTATATGACTAATATAATATTTAAAGGGAAGCTCCACCCAGAGGGCTAGAGCTCCACGTCACCCACTAGTATGATCACACATGTGCTTGGCTTTTTACTAGACACAGCTCTGATAACTCTTTTGTAACTGTAACGAGATGTATCCATCACATGACCTAGGATAAATCTCTATCCACTGGAAGTAAGCAATGAACGCTCCCATTCAATTACAGCAAGCAGTGATCTTGAAAATTGTGAGGAACTCATACGGAAAGTTTATTAGAAAATTGCATCATTTTTTTCATTATGCAAAGATTTACATTTTGTATAAGAAAAGCAGTTGTTTAATTTGGACAATCCTTACTTATTAGATGGGTGCCTGGACAATAAAGCCAGCCACACATATAAAATAACGATCACATGCAACGTGGCTGATCAATTGTCCGTTGGATCATTTGTCTGAACGATCCCAGCAGTGATAGAAGAGACTAAACTATATATATATATATATATATATATATATATATATATATATATATATATATACATAACCGCTCACCACTCTGGCCAAGAGATGAGGATCCTGAACAGAGGACCCCCCCCCCCCTCTATTGACTCAGAATTAACTAATAGATTGCATGAAAATGGGTTTTCCAAACTGAACAATTCCTTTAAGGCTAATGCATAATTACAATGGGAATCATTAGTTTTTACTAGAGTTCCCCTTTAAGCCTATATTCCCATTGTTGTCAATTCTGTAGGAACTTGCATTTATTGTACTAATTATGATGATGATATTAATTCCTCTAATGAAAAACTATAACAGTGTGACATGACAAAGTTTTATTAGAATGGACGGTTATTTTAGACCTATCAGAAACCTGCACATTACCAGCTGCAATTATATCAATTACATCTGTTTTGTGATTAATTACTCTATTCAAGTGATTGACTGGAAAACCATTTCAGTTGCACGAGCATCTGGAGCATGTGTCAATGCCATCAAACCGACTTTTATAAATTTTAAATGCTTTAGGCAAGAATTTAATCAAAGCCGATCTCCTGAGTCTGTTAACTGTATGAAAATTAGTAACGAGAGAAGTTAAAAGAAAATATTGATGTATAGCTACAACATAACCTGTAGACTGCAGTGTAAATAACAATGTATCATAATAAACCATGTTACAATATAAGTAGGTACTGTATATTGGTTTGATCAAACTATTTTGTGGGGGCTTTGATCTTTACTGTTGTGACCGTACTATGTAGAGGGATTGCACTAACAATCTGAACATACGGTATAAGGGTCTGGATGGTACACCTGCCAACAATTAACTGCCCCACTCCCAGATAGGAACCACAGAAAAAGGGACATATATTTACGTAAAAAAAATCACTGAAAAAAATAGCCATACTTACTGTTACAAGGGCAGGCTCAATCACCAACTCTCATCAGGATGCAGACAAGCACAATACTAGATGGAGCATTATGCTTGTCTGCATCCTGCTGGGAGCTGGTTATTGAGCCTGCCCTTGCATCAGTAAGTATGGCCTTTTTTTCCACCCCCAGATAGGACTCATTTAAAGGGTTTTGCCAGTAGGACCACCCATTTCCATATGCTCTATTATGATCCCCCACTTTTTAGATTGCTTTTACTGCGCAAAGAGGGTTGTAGGTCCCTCACTATTCAGACATTGATGTATAAATTTAATGCAATAGGTTTATAATATTGAAATGACCTTTTAACCCCTTCCCGCTCCTTGACGTACTATTACGTCATGGCAGCTGTATCGTTCGCGCTCCATGCCGTAATAGTACGTCTCGGGAGTAACGGCCGTTTCGGCCGTCCTCCCGACACATACAGGAGCTGTGACACTGCTGTCTTGTTCAGCAGCTGTCACAGCTCCTACAGCGGGGACCGATCGCTGTGTCCCCGCTGATTAACCCCTTAAAAGCCGCGTTCTATAGAGATCGCGGCTTTTTAGGGGTTAAGCTGCCATCGCCGGCCTGCTACGCGATAGCGGCCAGCGATGGTGACTATGGCAACCGGACACCAAACAATGGCGTCCGGCTATGCCATAGACGGAAGCCTAGTGGGTCCTGACAACGTCAGGACCCACTATGCTTGCTGTCAGTGAGTAGCTGACAGTTCTAATACACTGCACTACGCATGTAGTGCAGTGTATTAGAATAGCGATCAGGGCCTCCTGCCCTCATGTCCCCTAGTGGGACAAAGTAATAAAGTAAAAAAAAAGTTAAAAAAAGATGTGTAAAAATAAGAAAATAAAAGTTTTAAAAGTAATAAAAGTAAAAGTCCCACTTTTTCCCTTATCAGTCCTTTATTATTAATAAAAATATATAAACAAACAAATAAACTATACATAATTGGTATCGCCGCATCCGTAACGGCCTGAGCTACAAAATTATTTTGTTATTTATCCCGCACGGTGAACGCCGTAAAAAAAAATATTAATAAACCGTACCACAATCACAATTGTTTGGTCACTTCACCTCCCAAAAAATGGAATAAAAAGAGATCAAAAAGTCGCATGTACCTAAAAATGGTACTGATGGAAAATACAGTTCGTTACGCAAAAAAAAGTCCTCGCACGCCTTTATTGATTGAAAAATAAAAACGTTCTGGCTCTTAGAATAAGGTAACACAAAAAGTGAATGATTGTTTACAAAACGTATTTTATTGTGCAAACGCCATAAGACATAAAAAAAACCTATAAACATCTGGTATCGCCGTGATCGTATCGCCCCGCAGAATAAAGTGAATATGTCATTTATAGCGCACGGTGAACGCTGTAAAAAAAAAAGTATACAAAAACAATAGTAGAATTGCTGTTTATTAGTCACCACGCCACCTAAAAATGGAATAAAAACTGATCAAAAAGCCGCATGCACCCCATGAAAACTACAATGGATTCCTCAAGGGGGTCTAGTTTCCAAATTGGGGTCACTTTTGGGGGGTTTCCAATGTTTTGGCACCACAAGACCTCTTCAAACCGGACATGGTGCCTAATAAAAAAGAGGGCTCAAAATACGCTAGGTGCTCCTTTGCTTCGGAGGCCGGTGCTTCAGTCCATTACCGCCCGAGGGCCACATGTGGGATATTTCTCTAAACTGCAGAATCTGGGCAATAAGTATTGAGTTGCGTTTCTCTGATAAATCCTTTTGTGTTATAAAAAAAATGGTATAAAAAGAGTAAATTTCACCTCTACTTTGCTCTAAATTTCTGTGAAACACCTAAAGGGTTCATAAACTTTCTAAATGCTGTTGTGAATACTTTGAGGGGTCTAGTTTCTAAAATGGGGTGTTTGATAGGGGTTTCTAATATATGGGCCCCTCAAAGCAACTTCAGAAATGAACTGGAACCTAAAAAAATAAATAAATGAGGCAATACTTCGCTTCTTACATTATACTGATAATGAGCCGTGCCCACTCCGAGATGACCCCAGTTTTGACCGTTTGTATAAACGGAGACCCCTATTAGACCGTTCCAGTGCCCGGTTTTCCCAAGCATACACCCCCGAGAAGTGTTTTTCTATTGATGAGTCCCTGGTACATTTTAAAGGGAGGGTTCAATTCCGCCAGTACCTGCCAGGTAAGAGGGCAAGGTATGGCGTGAAGATGTATAAGCTGTGCGAGAGTGCATCAGGGTATACCTACAGGTTTAGGATATATGAAGGAAAGGCCACCCCCAAACCAGACTGCATCCTGGACTACAATAGGTACATGGGAGGGATGGACTTGTCAAATCAAGTCCTGAAGCCCTACAGCGCCATGCGGTGTGGTATAAGAAGCTGGCCGGGCACATCATACAGATGGCTTTGTACAATGCGTATGTGCTACGTCGATGTGCAGGCCAGAGGGGAACTTTCCTGGAATTTCAAGATCTAATCTTTAGGGACCAGGAAGGGGGGGCACCCAGTACTTCTGGAAGCGAGGCCACACGCATCGTACCAGGGCAACACTTTCCAGGAGAAGGTCCCCAAACCGGTGGAAAGGGAAAGAGTCAAAAGAGGTGCAGAGTCTGCTATAAGAGGGGGATAAGGAAGAACACAATATACCAATGTGACACGTGTCCCGAAAAACCAGGGCTCTGTATAAAAGATTGTTTTAAAATGTATCATACATCCCTTGATTTTTAATTTACCCTGATGCACTCCGCACAGCTTACCCCCCTCATCTTTCCCTTCTGAGCCCTGCCGTATGCCCAGGCAGCTGATAACAGCCACATGTAGGGTATTGTCGTACCCAGGAGAACCCACATTACAATTTAAGGGGTGTATATCTCCGGTGGCGCATGCTGGGCACACTATATTGGACACTGAAATGGCATATACATATATAAAATTGCAAATCTCACACTGCACCATCTGCTGCGCATTATCTTTTACACAGTACCTGTGGGGTCAAAATGCTCACTACACCTCTAGATGAATGTCTTAAGGGGTGTAGTTTTTAAAATGGGGTCACTTCTCGGGGGTTTCAACTGTACTGGTACCTCAGGGGCTTCTGCACACATGACTTAGCACCAGAAAAGCTCCAGTAGGCCAAATGGTGGTCCTTTCCTTCTGAGCCCTCCCATGGGCCCAAAGGGCAGTTTATCACCACAAATGGGGTATTGCCGCACTAAGGACAAATTGGGCAACAAAATGGGGTATGTTGTTCCTTGTGAAAATAAGACATTTTGATCAAAAATGACATCTTATTGGAAAAAATATAATTTTTTTCATTTCACAGCCCAATTCAAATAGGTGCTGTGAAAAAACTGTGCGGTCAAAATGATAACAAAAACCATAAATGAATTCCTTGAGGGGTGTAGTTTCCAAAATGGGGTCACTTCTGGTGGGTTTCCATTGCTTTGATACCTCTGGGGCTCTGCAAATGCAACATGGCACCCGAAAACCAATCCAGCAAAATCTGGACTCCAACAAACACATAGCGCTCCTTTCCGTCTGAGCCCTCCCATGGGCCCAAACGGCAGTTTATCACCACAAATGGGGTATTGCCGCACTAAGGACAAATTGGGCAACAAAATGGGGTATGTTGTTCCCTGTGAAAATAAGAAATTTTGATCAAAAATGACATCTTATTGGAAAAAATATAATTTTTTTCATTTCACAGCCCAATTCAAATAGGTGCTGTGAAAAAACTGTGCGGTCAAAATGATAACAAAAACCATAAATGAATTCCTTGAGGGGTGTAGTTTCCAAAATGGGGTCACTTCTGGTGGGTTTCCATTGCTTTGATACCTCTGGGGCTCTGCAAATGCAACATGGCACCCGAAAACCAATCCAGCAAAATCTGGACTCCAACAAACACATAGCGCTCCTTTCCGTCTGAGCCCTCCCATGGGCCCAAACGGCAGTTTATCACCACAAATGGGGTATTGCCGCACTAAGGACAAATTGGGCAACAAAATGGGGTATGTTGTTCCCTGTGAAAATAAGAAATTTTGATCAAAAATGACATCTTATTGGAAAAAATATAATTTTTTTCATTTCACAGCCCAATTCAAATAGGTGCTGTGAAAAACCTGTGCGGTCAAAATGATAACAAAAACCATAAATGAATTCCTTGAGGGGTGTAGTTTCCAAAATGGGGTCACTTCGGGTGGGTTTCCATTGCTTTGATACCTCTGGGGCTCTGCAAATGCGACATGGCACCCGAAAACCAATCCAGCAAAATCTGGACTCCAACAAACACATAGCGCTCCTTTCCTTCTGAGCCCTCCCATGGGCCCAAACGGCAGTTTATCACCACAAATGGGGTATTGCCGCACTAAGGACAAATTGGGCAACAAAATGGGGTATGTTGTTCCCTGTGAAAATAAGAAAATTTTATCAAAAATGACATTTTATTGGAAAAAATATCATTTTTTTCATTTCACAGCCCAATTCAAATAGGTGCTGTGAAAAAACTGTGCGGTCAAAATGATAACAAAAACCATAAATGAATTCCTTGAGGGGTGTAATTTCCAAAATGGGGTCACTTCTGGTGGGTTTCCATTGTTTTGATACCTCAACGCCTCTTCAAACCTGGCATGCTGCCTAAAATATATTCTAATAAAAAAGAGGCCTCAAAATGCACTAGGTGCTTCTTTGCTTCTAGGGCTTGTGTTTTAGTCCACGAGCGCAGTAGGGCCACATGTGGGACATTTCTAAAAACTGCAGAATCTGGACAATACATATTTAGTAGTGTTTCTCTGGTAAAACCTTCTCTGTTACTAAAAAAAAATTGAATAAAATTGAAATTCAGCAGAAAAAATGAAATTTGCAAATTTCATTTCCACTTTGCTTTAATTCCT
Organism: Rhinoderma darwinii; assembly: GCF_050947455.1. NCBI lineage: Eukaryota > Metazoa > Chordata > Amphibia > Anura > Rhinodermatidae > Rhinoderma > Rhinoderma darwinii. The sequence continues at coordinate 80,633,098 of NC_134698.1, read as the reverse complement.
GTGAAATGCCTGAAGGGTTAAAAAACTTTCTATATGCTGTTTTGAATACTTTGAGGGGGTCTAGTTTTTAAAATGGGGTGTTTTATGGGGGTTTCTAATACATAGGCCCCTCAAATCCACTTCAGAACTGAACTGGCACCTTCAAAAAAAGGCTTTTGAAATTTTCTTAAGAATATGAGAAATTTCTGTTTATGTTCTAAGCCTTGTAACGTCCAAGAAAAATAAAATAATGTTCAAAAAACGATGCCAATCTAAAGTAGACATATGGGAAATGTGAACTAGTAACTATTTTGGGTGGTATAACCGTCTGTTTTACAAGCAGATGCATTTAAATTCTGAAAAATGCTATTTTTTGTAAATTTTCTCTAAATTTTGCAATTTTTCACAAATAAAGACTGAATATATCGACCAAATTTTACCACGAACATGAAGCCCAAAGTGTCACGAGAAAACAATCTCAGAATCGCTTGGATAGGTTTAAGCATTCCGACGTTATTACCACATAAAGTGAAATATGTCAGATTTGAAAAATGGGCTCTGAGCCTTAAGGCCCAAACTAGGCTGCGTCCTTAAGGGGTTAACTCTTAGGGTCCTTTTACACTGGACAATTTTGGCCGTAACAATGAGCGTAGATCAACGAGACAGCTCGTTGATTGGCGCTCGTTTGCTCCTATCATAAGGAGTTATGAGCAGTAACGAATAGGGATGAGCGATCGTTACTACAATCGCTGTTCCCCAAGCACTACCCTCATGTTGGCAGCACATCTCCCTGTTTACACAGGGGGATGTTCTGCCGACAACAATAATATTTTAGGCAACAGAAACTATACAATCAGCGAATGAAGAAGCATTTGCTCATTCATCGGCTGATCGTTGCCCTGAGCACTGATCAGGAACGCGTGTTCATGCATTCGTTTTCCCAATAATCAGCCCGTGTAAAAGGGCCTTTAGACCCTACGCACATATAAAAAGTTTGAATTACATATACTGAATAAATTACATCACCGAATTTTAAGCGACTAATATCTGAAAGGTACAAAATGTAAATAATTGCAGAGAACCAAAGAGTTTATACCCATATATACAGCTGTACAGAGACCCTGAGGGCAAGTGGGCCTGCTGCATATAAAAATAGCATCCTACTTACAAACTACTTGATTGTAAATATGGGACTGGGTCAGCCAGGGATGGCTCCAGGTGTATGTTGGCCCTCGGACAACATTGTCAAAGTGGACCCCCTTTTTAAATCAAGGCTAGAGTATGTTTACCCTTAAATCAAGTAAACCTTGGCAACTGCCCAGCTTTGTCTGGTGCTGTTACCTGCCCTTGTGCTGATTACTGTAAATTGGCATTCTGTACCAGTAAGCATAGGTGTAGGTGGGCTTTCCTTCACATGCAGGGTGCGCAAGCGGGGCAAATTCCCCCACCCCTAGCTTCGCAAGTGATGTATTTGCTAGACGGCCCTGAAGCTTGACCTCTATGACAAGCAACTTGCTTAATGTAATTTCACGCCTCGGGTAGAGGGGGCACGACATAGGCAGAATATATGTAAGAAAACAGAACTGAAGAAGTACAAAGGCCAGACGGCACCGAAGAATAAAAAATATTTGTATTCAATGTAATTAATGAGATTTGCAATAGAACTAATCACATTTCAAAATACAATGAATAATTTTTAGTTGTTAATTTCAGGAAAAAAAAAATTAGTGGTTCTTAATATGAAAACAGGAAGGATATGGACGGCACTCGGAGCGAACCTTTGTAGACATTCACCTCCAAGGTAACATGTAAGAACTAATTAAAATGGTTGATGTGTTGTTTTCTCGCGTACAAGTAATTATCCTGTCATTCAAACAAATTAGGATGGAACTGTGGGAAGTGAGGTTTTATAAATAATGCAAATGTTCTGCTATTACTTCTGGACATCTACATTTAGATGTATAATTAACATGGTGAAGATGGGAAAATGAGCAGTTATTCTGTAAAGCTGGTGAGATAGACACTATGAATGTAAATTCATTGTAGAGTCAAACATTTATCTCCAGTTATTGAGGTTGCAGAAGTCATGGACAACATCTGTATGTAAATCTATGGTGGAATTACAGCTGCCATGAACTTTGGGGGATGAACAGACACATAAACGGAGGCACCTATATGCTCCTACTGGCCACAGTATGTCAGTGCTCCCATAACAAGTGTAGCCACACTCAAAGCCCACATAACATAACAAAAGTGTCACCCGTAACATTGCCAGCCACGATAACTAATATACTAGTGCACCAAGTCATAGTGCATTGATTGACCTTCTTTATTTTCCCTTAATGCTCTTTCCCCTGTCTTGAAGGAGGACAACATCTTATCAACACTTTGTAAACAGGGTAGAAAGCTCCAATGTGTCCATACAGAAAATAAAATACTACAATATTGCCACTTTGTACATTAATAACACTTACATCACTTATTTAATATTGCCCCTATGTACAAGAATATAACTACTATAATACTGTCCCTATATACAAGAATATAACTACTATAATATTGCCCCCTATATACAAGAATATAACTACTATAATACTGCTCCTATATATATAAGAATATCACTACTATAATACTGTCCCTATATACAAGAATATAACTACTATAATACTGCCCCTATATATATAAGAATATAACTACTATAATACTGCCCCCTATATACAAGAATATAACTACTATAATACTGCCCCTTTATACAAGTATATAACTACTATAATACTGCCCCTATATACAAGAATATAACTGCTATAATACTGCCCCTATATACAAGACTATAACTACTATAATACTGCCCCATATATACAAGAATATAACTACTATAATACTGCCCCCTATATACAAGAATATAACTACTATAATACTGCTCCTATATACAAGAATATAACTACTATAATACTGCCCCTATATACAAGAATATAACTGCTATAATACTGACCCTATATACAAGAATATAACTACTATAATACTGCCTCCTATATACAAGAATATAACTACTATAATACTGCCGCTATATACAAGAATATAACTACTATAATACTGCCCCCTATATACAAGAATATAACTACTATAATACTGCTCCTATATACAAGAATATAACTACTATAATACTGCCGCTATATACAAGAATATAACTACTATAATACTGCCCCCTATATACAAGAATATAACTACTATAATACTGCTCCTATATACAAGAATATAACTACTATAATACTGCTCCTATATACAAGAATATAATTACTATAATACTGCCCCCTATATACAAGAATATAACTACTATAATACTGCCCTCTATATACAAGAATATAACTACTATAATACTGCCGCTATATACAAGAATATAACTACTATAATACTGCCGCTATATACAAGAATATAACTATTATACACAAAAAGAGCTCCTCTAGCAAGTAGTATAAAGGGTTAGATGCTATAGGCGTAAAGCATACTACCAAAATAATCTATTAGGAAGGCACTCCTAGATAAGCATTTTATACACAGGGAAGAACAGGGAGTATAGAAGCCATATGATAAAAATAAACCTTTATTACATAAGTTATACACATAACACAAAATAATTTTAAAAAGGTACAGTTGGAAAGAGTGACTCTGAAATTTCCAATGCAGACGGGCAGGCTCAGTAAGTCAGGTGTAAAACATACAGGAAGATTACCATTGTCATGTGTGAACAAGAGCAAACATGGATACTAAAGAGCATGACATGATGTAAAAGAATACAAATTAGAAACACAATAAATGCAAGTGCAGGTTTCCAAGTCGCATCCTATAGTGAGCAAAGTAAGGCAGTCAACGCTCAATCACATGATTGTTAAAGTTTGCAAGTGTGACCCAAATGAAAAGAGTATATCTTACCCATACTGAAGTGTATTCGGAGCCTGACGGACGTATGGAAAACCCCAACGCGGGTTACCCCTTGAGGAAGCACACCGCGAAACGCGCGTTGGGGTTTTCCATACGTCCGTCAGGCTCCGAATACACTTCAGTATGGGTAAGATATACTCTTTTCATTTGTATGTTTTACACCTGACTTACTGAGCCTGCCCGTCTGCATTGGAAATTTCAGAGTCACTCTTTCCAACTGTACCTTTTTAAAATTCTTTTGTGTTATGTGTATAACTTATGTAATAAAGGTTTATTTTTATCATATGGCTTCTATACTCCCTGTTCTTCCCTGTGTATAAAATGCTTATCTAGGAGTGCCTTCCTAATAGATTATTTTGGTAGTATGCTTTACGCCTATAGCATCTAACCCTTTATACTACTTGCTAGAGGAGCTCTTTTTGTGTATAATAGTTATATTCTTGTATATAGCGGCAGTATTATAGTAGTTATATTCTTGTATATAGGAGTTCTTCCCTGTGTATAAAAAGAATATAACTACTATAATACTGTCCCTATATACAAGAATATAACTAGTATAATACTGCCTCCTATATACAAGAATATAACTACTGTAATACTGACCCTATATACAAGAATATAACTACTATAATACTGCTCCTATATACAAGAATATAACTACTATAATACTGCTCCTATATACAAGAATATAACTACTATAATACTGCTCCTATATACAAGAATATAACTACTATAATACTGCCCCCTATATACAAGAATATAACTACTATAATACTACTCCTATATACAAGAATATAACTACTATAATACTGCCCCCTATATACAAGAATATAACTACTATAATACTGCTCCTATATACAAGAATATAACTACTATAATACTGCTCCTATATACAAGAATATAACTACTATAATACTGCCCCCTATATACAAGTATATAACTACTATAATACTGCCTCCTATATACAAGAATATAACTACTATAATACTGCTCCTATATACAAGAATATAACTACTATAATACTGCCCTATATACAAGAATATAACTACTATAATACTGCCCCCTATATACAAGAATATAACTACTATAATACTGCCCCCTATATACAAGAATATAACTACTATAATACTGCCCCTATATACAAGAATATAACTACTATAATACTGCCCCCTATATACAAGAATATAACGACTATAATACTTCCCCTATATACAAGAATATAACTACTATAATACTGCCTCCTATATACAAGAATATAACTACTATAATACTGCTCCTATATACAAGTATATAACTACTATAATACTGCCCCTTTATACAAGTATATAACTACTATAATACTGCCCCTTTATACAAGTATATAACTACTATAATACTGCCCCCTATATACAAAAATATAACTACTATAATACTGCCCCTATATACAAGAATATAACTACTATAACACTGCTCCCTATATACAAGAATAGAACTACTATAATACTGTCCCCTACATACAAGAATATAACTACTATAATACTGCCCCCTATATACAAGAATATAACTACTATACTACTGCTCCTATATACAAGAATATAACTACTATAATACTGCCCCCTATATACAAGTATATAACTACTATAATACTGCCCCTTTATACAAGTATATAACTACTATAATACTGCCCCCTATATACAAAAATATAACTACTATAATACTGCCCCTATATACAAGAATATAACTACTATAACACTGCTCCCTATATACAAGAATAGAACTACTATAATACTGTCCCCTACATACAAGAATATAACTACTATAATACTGCTCCCTATATACAAGAATATAACGACTATAATACTGCCCCCTATATACAAGAATATAACTACTATATTACTGCCCCCTATATACAAGAATATAACTACTATAATACTGTCCCTATATACAAGAATATACCTACTATAATACTGCCCTTATATACAAGAATATAACTACTATAATTCTACCCCTATATACAAGAATATAACTACTATAATACTGCCCCTATATACAAGAATATAACTACTATAATACTGCTCCCTATATACAAGAATATAACTACTATAATACTGCCCCCAATATACAAGAATATAACTACTATAACACTGCTCCTATATACAAGAATATAACTACTATAATACTGTATTTATATACAAGAATATAAATACTATAATACTGCTTCCCATATACAAGACTATAACTACTATACTACTGCTCCTATATACAAGAATATACCTACTATAATACTGTCCCCTACATACAAGAATATAACTACTATAATACTGTCCCCTACATACAAGAATATAACTACTATAATATTGTCCCTATATACAAGAATATACCTACTATAATATTGCCCCCTATATACAAGAATACAACTACAATAATACTACCGCCATATACAAGAATATAACTACTATAATACTGCCCCCTATATACAAGAATATAACTACTATAATACTGCCCCTATATACAAGAATATAACCACTATAATTCTACCCCTATATACAAGAATATAACTACTGTAATACTGCCCCTATATACAAGAATATAACTACTATAATACTGCTCCTATATACAAGAATATAAATACTATAATACTGCTTCCCATATACAAGACTATAACTACTATACTACTGCTCCTATATACAAGAATATAACTACTATAATACTGACCCTATATACAAGAATATAACCACTATAATTCTACCCCTATATACAAGAATATAACTACTATAATACTGCCCCTATATACAAGAATATAACTACTATAATACTGCTCCTATATACAAGAATACAACTACTATAATACTGCTCCTATATACAAGAATATAACTACTATAATACTGCTCCTATATACAAGAATATAACTACTATAATACTGCTCCTATATACAAGAATATAACTACTATAATACTGCTCCTATATACAAGAATATAAATACTATAATACTGCCCCCTACATACAAGAATATAACTACTATAATACTGCCCCCTATATACAAGAATATAACTACTATAATACTGCCCCCTATATACAAGAATACAACTACTATTAGTAGACTTGTTGATGTTGCTGTGTCCATATATATGTATATTATTAAAAAAAAAAAATCATAATTCATCCCGAATATCATCCTATTAATTTCCTTATTCTGGGGGAATCTAGCAGAGTTAGAAACAGAGTTAGGGGTCAAGTCTTCTTCCTCATCTAATTACATTAACAAGTGAATTTTGTGTCCTATTAGACAATGTGACTTAACATAAACACTTTGTTCTCATAGACTTGGAATGATGTGATTAAACATAGGTTAATGTAATGTGTTGCTACATTTGGCCCATTAATCTCGTCAACTAGACTGAGACATTAAATCCTTTTTTGAACACTGTCCAAATGCAAAGCTTACGAGTCTTTCTTTGAAAAAAGATTTGTCTAAACGTCCATATAGGGTTCCGTTATTACAGGATAAGCACTAAAATGTGCTGTCTGCTCCAAAAAGCTTTAGTGAATATTGGATCTCAATATTAATTTCTTACTTTCTTTTAAATATTGCTATATCTTAAAGTCTTGTAATCGTTGGCTCCGATCTCAGATCCAGTCCTTTGATACATTTTCCTCCCCAAATGGTTGGTGATTAATAGTAAAAAAGGGCAAAATAATTTACAAGTGTAACATAAGTACAGTGGCAGATTGTGTACATAGGATATAATGATGTAGGGCCCCAAAGCAATTTCTAAATTGGGACTCTTCTCCTGTTAGTAAGGTCAATCAATCTCACTAAGGCTCTGTTCACACACAAACTCCAAAATGTCTGAAAATACGGAGCTGTTTTCAAGGGAAAACAGCTCCTGATTTTCAGACGTTTTTAAGCCACTCGCCTTTTTCGCTGCGTTTTTTATGGCCGTTTTTGGAGCTGTTTCAATAGAGTCAATGAAAAACTGCTCCAAAAACATCCCAAGAAGTGTCCTACACTTCTTTTTTGGCGGCCGTTTATTTAAAAAATGGCCCATTGGAAGAGAACGCCGTTTTTCCCCTTGCAATCAATGGGCAAATGTTTGGAGGCGATCTGCTTCCGATTTTTCGGCCGTTTTTCGGGCGTTTATGACCCCAAAAACAGCCGAAAATAGACCGTATGAACATATCCTTATATCCCTCCTATTCTAGAAACCCTTATAGTAACCTGATCATATTTTTACCCCCTCTGAGATCAATTTGAACTTTGCAATTTTACACAGCCGCTAAAGAGTCGATGGGGCAGGAGGGGATTCCTGGCACTAAATCGAACAAGACAATAATGTAATAATTAGTCATCAGAACTTGGTGGAGGGGCTATTAGCTGCCAGAACTTCACTTCCTCCAAAGAGCGTAATATCTTGAGTTAGCCTGGCTTTATTCTTGATGGCCTATCCATTCTACTGCTGAGATATATCAACCTTCTCCAACAAGGGTTAAAATAGAGATGTAGACACTGAGAAATGGAGCAGAATTGGTACCAAGTAATCTGAAGTGGGTGGAGGTTGGCGTTATTATCTCAAACTCCAATAATACTGAACCCAATGGTTTAGAAATATTCCCTTATGTGACAACAATAATCCCATACCAGACTGAACAGTAATGGATATAGTCTCAGGGCAGTGACATCTACCTAGAAGAGCAATAGAGGGTTCTTGGGTAAATATATATTGACTGCCTATTTCTCCATATATCTGTTTATTATAGACTTTTGCCATACTATTAAAGCTCTGCTTACATTAGCGCCATGGTTTTTGTTCTTACTGGAGCCATGGCAGCTCTCATGGATTCATTTCCAAATAGATTCCAGATCTTGACGGATCCCATTGACATTTGATGGGTCATCAGGTTTCCCTGGGGCTGCAGTCTATGTTATTCTTGTCCTTAAAAAGCAACCAAAACCTGACGGAACGTAGAACAATCCTGAAGTGAGCCATGCCGAAGAGTAGTAATCAGTATTGTCGGTTTCTGACCATGTGATTACAGTTCGTACAGGACCTGGCCTTAGTTTGGATGGTCCCCTGTGCTGTACCTCCTAATAATGCCCCCCCTATATGATGTTCCATATAGTTCCCAAATAATACAATCATACAGTGTACAAATAAGATTGCGGTAAAGTGTCCAAATGACAGCTGCCTAAATAACACCGAATTGCTGAAACAAACTAGCCAATGAAGCTGTATTTTGTTTAGCTGCCTTTTCGTAGCTTTGAGGACTAAGTGTGTCATTGCATGCTCTAATTGCCCAGTTCATCAGGGCCAGTGGCGCCCCCTTCAGTAATGACAAGAGAGGCACTCTTTGCGATTGCACATTTCCCACACCCTTAAGGACGGCACAGTTCTGAGCTTTTTTTTGGCTTCTCAATGTCATGTTCATGATTTCTGTGATTGTCTTCATCCATCTTGTTGCTGGTCGTCTTCTTGTCTTCTGCAATGACCTGGATCTTGTCCTTGGATAATCTCTCCAGCATAAGATAAAGCTTCATCTTGGTCATTTGTGCCTCAAGTGGAAGGTATGGTGTAACGTTCTCAGTCGCTGACCGCAGACTCCTCTTATCCTGCCGATGCCTCCCTCTCCGGAGATGCCAGCACATGCAACCCTCCTGTCCTGCAGTGACCACTAGGGTGTGCGCATGAGTTCAGTCCCGGCCTTAAAGAGCCACAGCGCACACGTGTATGATTGAACTGATTGCGCCCAGATCACCCTGGATTATAAGAATGGCCCTGCCCCTTCCTTCATTGCCTGAGCGTTGTTTGTGTTACCTGTGTTAGTCTTGCAAATGGTCCCTTAGTGTTTTCCAGTTCCCAGTGTTCCCGTACCTGCTACCTGTATCCTGTATCCCGCGCTACCTTGTTCCTGTGCCTTAAAGAGTTGGAGAGGTATTGTACCACCGATCTGTCTTCTGTCTTAGACCACGCCTGGTGCCTGCTTCTAAGGTCCCATCTGAGCCTAGTAATTGCTACTGTCTGAACTACAACAAGAACCCTTGCTTGAACTATAGACTTTACTTGGTACCCTGTATTGGCTAGCTGCTATCCCGCTATGACATTACGGCCCAGTGGGTCCACATACCCACAGATCGTGACATATGTGTCAATGTAGTCAGAGATCTGCTCACCATCTATAGCTTCTCGAAAGTCTTTGGCAACACCAAGGTTCAAGGGTGTCTAATCTTCATGCCAAAAATAACGACGATCCCTTAGTCTCATCTTTATCTTCATAGACACCTCATCACCATTTCCTTGTTCTGTTATCTTTGTCCTATGTCTAAATGGCTGGATCTTTTGTGGTAATAATTATTACAATGAGAATAAGACTCTATTCTACTTTTCCCTACATGTCCCTCCCGCATCTCCTGCGACTGGGTTACCGAATGATTGATCTTTATACAACGTTCCCACCACATCGACAGTTAAGACTGAAAAATCAGTTGCCCCCGCGCTCTGCATCAACACATCTTCCATACATCTTAGAGGCAGATGTAGAATTCAGTTCTAAATGACGGATCCTGCAGGGGATAATCAGGACAACTGCTGTGACTAAAACTGAAAAGGAAATTACTAATGGAAGGAGTTTTATTAAAGGTTTCTGCCAGAAGCGATGTACAATTCAGACCAAATCTAAGAAACATATTCTGACGTTTGCAAGCAACTAATGTGAATATGTAATGGCAGGAAGGAGGTGAAGGGAAAGTGAGCCCTAATCTACCCACCGCCCTGTCCCTGCCTACTTGCAACGACCCGCCCTAGGCGACGAGGTACAACTGGGCGGCGGTCCCTACGCTGGCTAAGTGCACAGGAAGACAAACAGGGAACACGCAAGGGAAGGGGCAGTAGCCACGGAACGCCACGAGGAAACGGGGCGGCGAACGAACAGTCAGGACCAGGACGAAGTGAGTACACCCGAGCGAGCACGGAGACAGAAGCAAGCCAGGGGCAAAGCAGGTCAAGCAGAACTGCAGCAAGGCAGAAGCACGGCAGAAGCAGGCTGGAGCAAGCAGCAGTGGGGCCAGGAATCCAAAAGAATTACAAGCACTGAGGGAGAGCACAGGGCAGGTAATAACGGACAGGGGGCGGAGCTAACTCCGACAGACCAGGCCGCGATAGGCTCTCCCACTCCTGAGCCTGCCACCCTGGTTGGTGGGAGATGGTGTCAGTCGAACAGGTCTGGCCTCAGGTGTGGATTGATTAATCCCAGGAGTATAGCTAGATGAAGTACCTGGCAGATCCCTAACAGTACTCCCCCTTTTATGAGGGGCCACCGGACCCTTACTAAGGGGACCCGGTTTAGTGGGGAAGAGGAGGTGGAACCTCCTGATCAATACCCCAGCGTGAACATCACGGGCAGGTACCCAAGTCCTCTCCTCCGGCCCGTATCCTCTCCAATGGACCAGGTACTGGAGGGAGCCCTGGACCATCCTACTGTCCATAATCTTGGCCAACTCGAATTCCACCCCCTCAGGGGTGAGAACGGGAACAGGAGGTATCCTCGAGGGGGACCAGGACGGGGAGCAGCGTTTAAGGAGGGAGGCATGGAAGACGTCATGTATGCGAAAGGATGGGGGGAGCTCCAGACGGAAGGATACAGGGTTGAGGACTTCAATGATCTTATAAGGTCCAATAAATCGGGGAGCAAACTTCCTGGACGGGACCTTAAGGCGCAAGTTCCTGGACGACAACCAGACCAAATCCCCGACGACAAACCGGGGGTTAGCAGAACGTCTACTATCCGCCTGAATCTTTTGTGCGCTCTGGGACGCCTCTAGGTTCTTCTGAACCTGGGCCCAGACAGTGCACAGTTCCCGATGAACCTCCTCTACCTCAGGATTATTGGAACAACCAGGGGAGACGGAGGAGAACCTTGGGTTAAACCCGAAATTACAGAAAAACGGGGAGACCCCTGACGAGTTACTGACCCGGTTATTCAGGAAAAATTCAGCAAGGGGAAGGAATGAGACCCAATCGAATTGACAGTCAGAGATGAAACACCTTAAATATTGTTCCAGGGATTGGTTGGTCCTTTCCGTTTGGCCATTAGTTTCGGGATGGAAGGCGGAGGAGAAGGACAGATCAATCTCCAACTTTTTACAAAAAGCTCTCCAAAATAAGGAAACAAATTGTACCCCTCTGTCAGAAACGATATTGACTGGGGCCCCATGGAGACGCAGGATGTGTTTTACAAACAAAGAAGCTAACGTCTTGGCGTTAGGTAGCTTCTTAAGGGGCACAAAGTGGCACATCTTGCTGAAGCGGTCGACTACCACCCACACCACCGACTTGCCCTGAGATGGAGGCAAATCGGTGATAAAATCCATGGAGATATGGGTCCAAGGTCTCTGGGGGATGGGCAAGGAACGTAGTAGGCCCGCAGGTCGGGACCTAGGGGTTTTGGACCTAGCGCAAACCTCACAAGCGGCGACGTAAGCCCTAACATCTTTAGGCAACCCAGGCCACCAATAGTTTCTGGTAATGAGGTGTTTGGTGCCCAAGATGCCAGGATGACCAGATAGAGCGGAGTCATGGTTTTCCCTGAGTACCCTCAGCCGGTATTGCAGGGGAACAAACAGTTTGTCCCCAGGGACGTTCCCGGGAGCTGCACCCTGATCAGCCGCGATATCAGAAGCTAAATCAGAATCCGTGGCAGAGACGATTATACCAGGGGGTAAAATACAAGCAGGATCCTTCTCGGAAGGAGGATTGGCCATGAAACTACGTGACAGAGCGTCAGCCTTAATATTCTTGGACCCAGCCCTATAGGTAACCAAGAAATTAAATCTGGTAAAGAATAGTGCCCACCGAGCTTGTCTAGGATTAAGCCTCCGGGCCGATTCTAGGAAAACCAGATTCTTGTGATCCGTAAGGACCGTTACCTGGTGTCTGGCCCCCTCCAGGAAGTGCCGCCACTCCTCAAAAGCCCATTTAATGGCTAGAAGTTCGCGGTTGCCAATATCATAGTTACTCTCCGTGGGCGAAAACTTCCTAGAGAAGTAAGCACAGGGGCGGAGATGGGTGAGGGAGCTGGTACCCTGGGACAAGACGGCCCCCACTCCCACCTCGGAAGCGTCAACCTCCACAATAAATGGCTCCTCTTGGTTGGGCTGAATCAGCACGGGGGCCGAGATAAAGCACTTCTTGAGAGTCTCAAAGGCCTGGACGGCCTCAGGGGGCCAATGGAGGACATCGGCACCCTTGCGGGTAAGGTCCGTAAGAGGCTTAGCGACGACCGAGAAGTTGGCAATAAATCTCCTGTAATAGTTGGCGAACCCTAAAAAACACTGTAACGCCTTAAGGGAGGCAGGTTGGACCCATTCCGCCACAGCTTGAACCTTGGCAGGGTCCATGCGGAATTCATGAGGAGTGAGGATTTGCCCTAAAAATGGTATCTCCTGTACCCCAAAGACACATTTTTCAGTCTTAGCAAACAGATTATTCTCCCGAAGGACCTGGAGCACCTTCCTGACATGCTCCACGTGGGAGGACCAGTCCTTGGAAAACACCAGTATGTCATCAAGGTACACAACAAGAAAATTACCCAGGTACTCTCTCAGGATTTCATTAATAAAATTCTGGAAGACAGCAGGGGCATTACACAACCCAAAGGGCATGACCAGGTATTCGAAATGACCCTCGGGTGTGTTGAACGCAGTTTTCCACTCATCCCCCTCTTTGATGCGGATAAGGTTATATGCCCCCCGTAGATCGAACTTAGAAAACCATTGGGCTCCCTGAACCTGATTAAAAAGATCCGGAATCAAAGGAAGTGGGTACTGGTTCCTTACGGTGACCTTATTCAGGTTACGATAATCAATGCACGGCCTAAGACCACCATCCTTCTTCCCCACGAAGAAGAAGCCAGCACCTACAGGAGAAGTCGAGGGGCGAATGAAACCCTTGGCCAGGCATTCTTGGATATACACCCTCATCGCTTCACGTTCAGGACATGAAAGATTAAATATCCTACCCTTAGGAAGCTTGGCACCAGGCACCAAATCGATAGCGCAATCGTAATCTCTATGGGGGGGCAACACCTCGGAGGCCTCCTTAGAAAACACATCGGCGAAGTCCTGAACAAACTCAGGAAGCGTGTTTACCTCCTCCCGGGGAGAAATAGAGTTAACAGAAAGACATGACATAAGACATTCATTACCCCATTTGGTGAGATCCCCAGTATTCCAATCAAATGTGGGATTATGCAACTGCAACCAGGGAAGAACTAATACCAGATCGGACGATAATCCCTGCATCACCAGTACAGAGCACTGCTCCAAATGCATGGAGCCAACCAGGAGTTCAAAAACAGGAGTATGCTGAGTAAAATAACCATTAGCAAGGGGGGTTGAGTCGATTCCTACTACAGGGATAGGATAAGGTAAATCAATACAAGGCATCTTTATAGACATAGCAAATTCCACAGACATGATATTAGCAGATGAGCCAGAATCCACGAAGGCACTGCCCGTGGCAGACCGGCCAGCAAACGAGACCTGAAAGGGAAGCAAAATTTTATTGCGTTTCACATTAACGGGAAATACCTGTGCGCCCAAGTGACCTCCCCGATGATCACTTAGGCGCGGAAGTTTTCCGGCTTCTTATTCTTACGCCTGGGACAGGTGTTCAGTAGATGCTTGTCGTCCCCACAGTAGAAGCAGAGACCATTCATTCTGCGAAACTCCCTACGTTGTCGAGGGGACATGGAGGCCCCGAGTTGCATAGGTACCTCCGAGTCCTCCGTGGAGGGGCGAGGAGACGGGACCTCGGGGGGGATCGCAGAAAAGTCAGAGGGGAGCACACTGAAGCGTTCTAGCTGACGTTCCCTGAGACGTCGGTCAAGTCGTACTGCTAGGGCCATAACCTGGTCAAGGGAGTCAGGCGAGGGGTAGCTAACCAGCAGATCCTTCAGGGCGTCAGATAATCCTAACCTAAACTGGCACCTTAGGGCCGGATCGTTCCACTGAGAAGCTACGCACCACTTCCTAAAATCAGAACAGTATTCCTCAACCGGTCTCCCACCCTGACGTAAGGTCACCAGCTGACTCTCGGCTAAAGCAGTTCTGTCAGTCTCGTCGTAAATGAGTCCGAGGGCAGAGAAAAAACGATCAACAGAGGAAAGTTCAGGGGCGTCAGGAGCCAAGGAGAAGGCCCACTCTTGGGGCCCTTCCTGGAGTCGGGATATGATGATACCCACCCGCTGGTTCTCGGAACCTGAGGAGTGGGGCTTTAGGCGGAAATACAGTCTGCAACTCTCCCGGAAGGAGAGAAACGTCTTACGGTCCCCTGAAAACCGGTCAGGTAGCTTGAGGTCAGGTTCTAGAGGTGAGGTGAGGGGTACTACTAAAGCAGCGTCACCCTGATTGACCCTTTGGGCCAGGGCCTGGACCTGTAGGGAGAGGCCGTGCATCTGCTGGGTCAGGGTCTCAAGGGGGTCCATGATAGCGTCAGCGTAGGAGAAATGGTAGACTAGGTAAGGGCTTGTAATTATGTAATGGCAGGAAGGAGGTGAAGGGAAAGTGAGCCCTAATCTACCCACCGCCCTGTCCCTGCCTACTTGCAACGACCCGCCCTAGGCGACGAGGTACAACTGGGCGGCGGTCCCTACGCTGGCTAAGTGCACAGGAAGACA